>NW_026925779.1:0-105000 GCF_032062105.1 Saccostrea cuccullata
AAACACTGCTGATATTTTCTTGACTTGGGCAGAAAAAGAAAACATTGCTGAGTACTGTAGATCCTGGAATTATCGGAGAGGAGAGGATGAAGTTTGCTGTTGGTTGTTGCCAGAAAAAAATGAGGAGCTTTTAGAAAAACTTGGAGAAGATATTTTCATGCACCAAACGATGGAGGACCAGTCATTTAATGAAGCTGTATTTAGAAAACGTAAGTCTATTTTCAGCTCACCTGAACTAGTTACTTTCATAAAATTTAACAAGAGAAGTTTTTGGCTAATGAATAATATGTATATTATTAGGGCCCCGCTTGGCGGGTGCCCTATAATAATCAGTCTGTCCGTCCGTCTAGCTGTCCGTCCGTCCGTCCGTCCGAAATCTCTTGTCCGGAGCATATCTTCTCTCTCATTGGCCCAATGATGCAATCTGGCTCATACTTCACCCACAGAGTGTCTTTGGGTAATCTGTGTGAAGTGACCTTGAACCATGTTTCTTGGTCAAAGTTCAAGGTCATAGCAGAATTATATGAAAAACCTTGATCGGAGCATATCTTACCTCTCCTTGACCCAATCTGGCTCATACTTGACCCACAGAGTGCTTTTGGGTAACCGATGTGCAGTGATTTTGAACTATGTTTCTAGGTCAAAGGTCAAAGTTATAGCAGAATTACATGAAAAATCCTTGTCCGGAACAAATCTTCTCTCTCCTTGGCCCAATCTGGCTCATACTTCACCCACAGAGTGCCATTGGTAAACCGATGTGCAGTGACTTTGAACCATGTTTCTAGGTCAAAGGTCAAGGTCATAGGAGAATTACATGAAAAATGCTTGTCCGGAGCATATCTTCTCTCTCCTTGGCCCAATATGGCTCATACTTCACCCATGGAGTGCCTTTGGGTAACTGGTGTGCAGTGACTTTGAACCATGTTTCTAGGTCAAAGGTCAAGGTCAAAGCCGAATTATATGAAAAATTCTTGTCCAGAGCATATCTTATCTCTCCTTGGCCCAAACTGGCTCATACTTCACTCACAGAGTTCCTTTGGGTTACCGGTGTGCAGTGACCTTGGTCGAAGTTTCTAGGTCATGGTCAGAATTAGCCTCTCTGTTTTAAATCTTTGTTTTGTGCAAAATTTTTCCCCTTAATTCCAGTAAATTTATATAACTGGGGATACAAGATAACTTGGATATACATGTATATCTGTAAATTTGCCATGTCCGTGAAGTTGTACTAAATGACTTTTACTGTAGTACACAAATGTTCCTCTTCAAAATGAACCCTTTTAAACTACCTTACATTTTCATGTTCATTGTTGAAAGCGGGGCCCTTTGAGATGGCCACCATCTCAATGATATCTAGTTTGTCCGTGATTTCATCAATAACTTAACTTTCAGATCTTTTTATTTTCTTTTAATCCTTTACATTGATGTTTCAAGTCAAACACGATAAACACTCAGCTCACCTGAACCATTCATGTTTGAAGAATGGTTAGAGTCCTAGGCCTTTTGTCATCTGTAGACTGTACTCATGGGATCTCTTTTTTAGAATTTAATTAAACTTAGATGAAATCACTGTTGGGTAATTTGAGAAATGATACATTTAAGAATTTGCAAAACTTATGCATTTTTTAAAGACAGTTTATATGCAACTATTGATTCACGGTTTAATTAGTCAGAATGCAATGCTTGTCACATTTAAAACTTTGTCAAATAAGTATGCAATTCAGTTTGTGTTACATCAAATTTTAGCATGTTATTATGTTGCATGTATTGGCCTATGGTCATTGCTAGACAAACAGACCTATGTTTTAAGAAGAATAATGCTGAGTATTGTTTTATCAGTAAAGGTATCCTAATTTAATTAAGATAAAAATGTTAACCTTTCTTTTCTACTTTTATATTTAATTGCCGCACTGATAAGGGAAAAAAAAATCTCCATGATAGAAGGTTATTTTTATGATTGTTTATAATCATTTGTTTGACTCCGTCACAGCTTTGTAATGTTAGAGTTTTGTCATTATAGTTGGAATACCAATGCAGATTATCCTAAGGGGAGACAAATCAGTGACGAATTTCATTGAGAATTTAAAGAAAGGGAAGACAACCATGTACCACGCCTCTGGGATGATAATAGGGTGTGCTGGAAGTGGGAAAACAACATTGTTAGAGAGACTGAAGGGCATTGACTTGGAGAAAATAAAGAAAAATATCAGGTCAACTAGAGGAGTCGATATCCACACAGATGTGTTTGATGTGAAAGAAAGCATCCAAGGTATTTTTAGCTCACCTTAGCTGAAGGTTTAAGTGAGCTTTTCTGATCAAATTTGGTCCATCGTCCGTCTAGCTGTCTGTCCATCTGTAAACTTTTCACATTTTCGACTTCTCCGCAATAGCGACTCAGCCAATGTTAACCAAACTTGGTACTAAGCATCCTTAGGTGAAGAGAAATTTCAATTGTGAAATTGACGGGCCAAGTTACCATACAAGGGGAGATAATCAAGAAAAGACAAAATAGGGTGGGTCATTAAAAAATCTTCTTCTCAAGAACCACAATGCAAAAAAAGCTGAAACTTATGTGGAAGCACCACCTCCCCCCTCTACCCCTATTTGTCTGCTTGTAAAGTAGGGTGTTTAATAGCGATGAGGGTGTCCTCCTATCCACCTTTCCATCAGTCCGTCTATTACATTTTGGGGTATCCATCTCATATCTACAACTCCTCATTACCACTTAACCACTGAATAAAAATCTGTACCACAGGCACTTAATAAAACTAATGAAACTTTCATAGAATCTTTGTTTAATATATAGAGAAATTTTAAACCTTCTCTGAATGGACACAAGTTTCTGGTTTCTTAATGCAAAACAAAGAAACTACCATTATATTGGTGGTACCAGGCATCTCGTATTTGCAACTCCACCTGTACAACTTAATAAAGTCAAATGACAATTTCACATGATATTTATACCCCCGCAAACAAAGTTTTTTTGGGGGTATATAGGAATCACCTTGTCCGTCCGTCTGCCTGTCTGTTCAATCGTGACCGGTCCATATCATATCTTTCCACACTCTAAGTCATGATGAAACATTTTGGTAGGAAAAATTTCATAATTTGTTCTCCATCTTTCTTATGGATCTTGGTAGGTTCTCATTTCACACGGAGATTGCCCATGACCTAAGAGTATGTCATGACCTTGACCGGAAGTCATTTTGGGAAGTTCAAGGTCACTGGAAGAAAAATTTCATAATTCATGTTCGGTCCATATCTTTCTTATGGATAAACTTGGTAGGTTCTCATTTCAAACAAAGATTGCCCATGACCTAAGGGTGTGTCATGACCTTGACCCAAGGTCATTTGGGGAAGTCCAAGATCACTGGAAGAAAAATTTTATAATTTGTGTCCGGTACATATCTTTCTTATGGATAAACTTGGTAGGTTTTCATTTCACACAAAGATTGCCCATGACCTAAGACTGTGTCATAACCTTGACTTGAGATCATTTAGGTAAGTTCAAGGTTAATTAATGGAAGAAAAAATTCAAAATTTTGTGTCCAGTCCATATCTCTCTTATGGATAAACTTGGTAGGTTCTCATTTCACACAAAGATTGCCCATGACCTAAATGTGTGTCATGACCTTGACTCAAGGTCATTTTGGGAAGTTGAAGGTCACTGGAAGAAAAATTTCATAATTGTGTCTGGTACATATCTTTCTTATGGATAAACTTGGTAGGTTCTCATTTTACACAAAGATTGCCCATGACCCAAGGGTGTGTCATGACCTTGATCCAAGGTCATTAGGGAAAATTAATTGTCACTGAAAAAAGTAATAATTCCTGTTTGAAACATATCTTTATTTTGAAAAAACTTACTTCTGAAAAACCTAGCGGGGGTATTTTGTCCCGTTTGGACAGTTCTAGTTACTACATACTATCATTGCGTATCTCTTTCTTTATGTTAAGATTGGACAGATATTTGGTTTTTCAATAGTAAAACAGACATCACCATTATACTCATATGGAACCAGTGGATATCATTTTGTGAGCTAAATACTCTCAGTACCTCTAGATTTTATTAGGTCACCTGAGTAAACTCAGGCTAATGATGGCCATTTGTGCGGTTGCTAATTTTTTTTGGGCCAAAACTCGTCTTGACCAATCAGTGTCAAATTTTGCGATAACCTTTGAACATTTTCAGCTTCTTCTCTGCAACCACTGAATCAATTTCAACCAAATTTGCCACAAAGCATCTATGGGTGAAGGGGAACAAAAATTGTGAATTTCATGAACCCTGCCCCCCAGGGGCCTGAGGGGTAGGGCCAAAACCACTAAAATTACTGCAATCTTTAAAAATCTTCTTCTTTACTACTGGGCATCAAGCAATCAAACTGGTTGCATGATTGTAATCAGCAATGAGGCTTCTACCAAAATTGTGAAATTCATGGCCCGGGGGTCAGGGGTTCTAGTGCTAGGGCGGGGCTAAATAAGTAGGTAGTGAAAATGCATTATTTCTTTGAAAATCTTCTTCTCTGCTCCTGGGTATTAAATAAGCTAAGTGCCTAGTTATGTTGACAAGAATGCCTCTACCAATATTGTGAAATTTAAGGCCCCAGGATTAGGGGTTCTGGTATTAGGGGGGGGGGCTCTATTGATTATATAGTGAAAACACATGAATTCTTTGAAAATCTTCTCGGCACCTGGGTATAAAATAAACTAAGTGCAAAGTTATAATGAGCAAGAGAGCCTCTACCAAAATTGTGAATTTTATGGCCCCAGGGTCAAGGGTTCTAGTGCTGGGGGGGGGGGGGGGTGCAGATTGGATTATGTAGTTAAAATACACGAATTCTTTCAAAATCTTCTTCTGTGCTCCTGGGTATTAAATAAACTAACTAAGTGCGTAGTTATGATGAACAAGAGTGCCTCAACCAAAATTGTGAATTTTATGACCCCAGGGACAGGAGTTCTGGTGTTAGGGTAGGGCTCTATTGATTATGTAATGAAAATACAGCAATTCTTTGAAAATCTTCTTCATTGCTACTGGGTATTAAATAAACTAAGTGCATAATTCTGATGTGCAAGAGTGCCTCTACCAAAATTATGAATTTTTTGGCCCCAGGGTCAGAGGTTTTGGTGTTAGGGCGGGGCTCTATAGATTATGTAGTGAAATTCATTAAAACTTTAAAAATTTTCTTTTCTGCTCTAGGGTATTAAGCAGATGAACTACCTTTATAGTTATTATCTACAAGGGCCCTAATCTTCCAGAATTGTGAATTTCAAGGCCCCAGGGTCAGGGGTAATAGGATGCATACTACAGGGGGGAGGGGTTCACTTATATACTGAAAATGAATGAATGATTTGAAATCTGCTCCTTGGTATTAATCAAATATCAAGGCCTAAGGGTCAGGGGTTCATGTGTAGTAGGGGCACTACTGATTATTGCTGAATAAAATTGATTAGTTGAAATGCATTTTTTGTTCCCCTACCTTGTGTATGGGTATTGAGTAAACAAACTTAGCAACTGCTAAGTGTATTATTATGATGAATTAAATTTAATCACTGGAAAGTTGTTGCATAATGCTCAGGTGACCTATAAGGCCCATGGGCCTCTTGTTAGCTTTTCTGAGCCAAAGGCTCAAAGAGCTAATGCTATGGCCATTTGTGCGGTGTGCGTTAACTTTTTAGAATATGGGCCAAAACTCAAGAACCCCTTGACCAATCAGTGTCAAATTTTTCAGGATATCCTTGGCCCAAGGGCTACCCTTTATATTAAAATAAGGGTTGGGACCCTTAAACAAGGGGAGATAATCAGGAAAACAAAACCAAAAGTACTGGTTGCTAAAAAATCTTCTCCATAACCACTAGGCAGATTTTCACCAAACTTACATACAAGGATCAGGATATGCTGAAGATTAAAAATTGTTCAAGGCATGACCCTGGGGCAAAGGGAATGGTCTCAAGGTCACTTAAAAGTTTACCTAAATTTACAAATAATAAAAAAGTATATATTTTGCTTACTATTAAGACTAGGATCATAAAATCTTGTAAGTTGATGCACTTCAGGACTTCACATCATGTTAACTCAAAAGTAGGTCACGGTCACTTACTTTTTAAATTTTTTAAGCATTTGTTTTCAAATTAATTTGAAGGCATATTTCGGGCACTTTAAGGCCTATGATCATCGAACTTTGTCAGTTGCTGCATGCGTCCTTGAACAACGTCAACCAAAAAGTAAGTCACCATGGCCTACTTTTTGAAATTTATGACTAATTCTTTTTATAACATTTAATCCAATTATTTCAGACACTGAGAGGTTTAGAATCATTAAATCTTGTAAATTGATGCATCTTTGGACCTTAAAACATGTTTATGAAAAAGTAGGTCACTGTGACCTACTTTTTGAATTTTGAAGGCACTTGTTTTTGAATTGTTTAAAAGGCATATTTTGATTACCTTCAAACCTAGTATCATCAAACTTGATGTATATTGTGATTTTGAAAAATTTCGACCAAAATATAGGTCATGGTGACCTAGTTGCAACATTTTATGGTTATATTTTAGTATCTTATGTATTTATTGGCTTAGAATAATCAATTTTTCTGGTTGATGCATCTTGAGTTTTCGGAGAATGGTGTCCAAAAAGAAGGTCACTGTGACCTACTTTTGACATTTTATGGCTTTATTTAAGTATCTACAGTACTAAATGGCTTAGAATCATCAAACTTTGTAAGCTGATGCATCTTGGGTTTTCGGAGAATGATGTCCAAAAAGTAGGTCACTGTGACCTACTTTTGACATTTTATGGCTTTATTTAAGTATCTTAAGTATTTATCAGCTTAGAATCATCAAAACTTTGTGAGTTGGTGCGTCTTAGGTTTTTGGAGAGTGACGACCCAAAAATAGGTCATGGTGACCTACTTTTAACATTTTATAGCTTTATTTAAGTATATTTGGTCTTTATTGGCTCAGAATTATCAAACTTTGTAAGTTGATTCATCTTGGGTTTTCGGAGAATGATGTCCAAAAAGTAGGTCATGGTGACGTATTTTTTGACATTTTATGGCTTTATTTAAGTATCTATGATACTAACTGGTTTAATTTTGTTTGCTGATGCATCTTTGTTTGCTGATTTTCAAGGAATGTAGACAAAAAAGTAGGTCACGGTGATCTACTTTTTAAACATCTCAAATACTAATTGGCTTAGAATCTTCAATCTTTGTTTATTAATGCATCTTGAGTCCTCAAAAAACTTCAATCTTAATATAGGTCATTGTGATGTACCGGTATTTATGGTTTTTATAGCTTTATAATTAAAAAAAATTCAGTCCTAATTGACTAAGAATCATTAAACTTTGTCAGTTGATGCAACTTGGGTCTTAGGATACTTAGGGTTAGAGGCTTCAAATAGAAGTGATAGATTGTACAATTTATCAGAAGAGCGATTCAAGGCCCTTGGGCCTCTTGTTTCTAGAGTTGTAGATTTATTTAAAGTAGAATAAATGTCTATTTGCATAAAGTATAGGGGCAGCAAAGTGAGACGGTGTTAAATGTGCATGAATTTTTATTTACAGCAAATTCTTCAAGCCAAAAACAACGCTTCAAACTTAAACTTGATAAAATAGATCTGCACCAGAGTGTTCCTGAATCTCATTCAAAAAATGCAGCCGATGATGAGGGAATGCAGGAAAAGATGGAACCAGAAGATGATGAGGGCAGTATGACTGAAGCATCAAGCAGTGGACAGATATCACATGATGATATCGACATTAACCCTACCTCATCCCCTGAACCACAGGGGGCCACATCACCAGAAAATGTAGCAGAAGTTATGAAGGAAAGAAAAGATATTCGTCATAGTCCAGAAATTTCTGGAAATTTACAGATAGGTGCAGATGATATTTCAGAAGATCCAGATAAAAAAATAACCATGACTGACTTTGCAGGACAGTGTTCATATTATGCCTCACACCAGATTTTTTTGAGTCCCCGGGCGTTCTTCATTCTGGTGCTGAATATGGAGAAGAAGTTTGATGATAAGGTTGGAGAAGAAGTGTGTTGTCAGGAAGGCTCTGTTTATGGGGGATGGACACACAGAGGTAGTATTTTAATTATTACATGTATGACCTAAACGCAACACCGCATCAGATCAAAATTTATTGCATTGATAAATGTTCTTGACATATTAAAAAGGAAATAATTAAATTTTTCATATTTTCAGAAACTATCTGCCCCATTGAGTTTTCAACCTTTAGAATTTAGAAACTTTTATCAAGTTCTATTGCTATCTATTTTGGTCCTGCGTCTTCAATCGTATGTAAACATTTGAACATTTTTTAGCTTCTCCTCTGAAACCACTGGACTAATTTTAACCAAATTTGGTATACAGGATCTATTCGTGAAGGAAAACAAAAATTGTGAATTTTATGGTCCCCGCCACCCTGGGGCCTGAGGGGTTGGGCAAAAACCACCAAAATTATTGCAATATTTAAAAATCTCGTTTACTCCTGGACATCAAGCAGGCAAACTGTTAGCATGAATGTAATGAGCATTGAGTCCTCTACCAAAATTGTGAAATTCATGGTCACAGGGTCAGGGGTTCTGGTGTTAGGGCGGGCGTTAGTATTGATTAATAATTTAGTGAAAATGCATTATTTCTTTGAAAATTTTCTCCTCCTCTTCTGGGTCTTAAATAAACTAAGCACATAGTTATGATGAGCAAGAGTGCCTCTTCCAAAATCAAAAATTTTATGGCCCAGGGTCAGGGATTCAGGTGTTAGGGTGGGGGTCTATTGATTAAATAGTGAACATGCATTGTTTCTTTGAAAATTTTCTTTGCTTCTTGGTATTAAATAAACTAAGTTCATAATTATGATAACCAAGTGTGCAACTTCATAAATTGTGAATTTTATGGCCCAAGGATCAAGGGTTCTGGTATTAGAGTGGGGCACTATTGATCATATAGTAAAAATGCATTTATTAATTCTATGAAAATCTTTTCCTTTCCTCCTGGGTTTTATGCCAAAAATATTTATGATGAAGAAAGGTGCATATAGTAAAATGGTTATTTTTTTATGCCCCCTGGGTTGGGGGGTGCATAGTCTGAAAATAAAATAATGCTTTGAAACCTGCTCCTTAGTATAACTGTATTAATTAATTAATTAATCAATTAATGTATTTAATGTAATTAATGTATTAATTAATTAATTAATTAACCAATTTATGATAAAATTTGGAAATATGTGACCCTAGGGTTGTGGTTTCTTTGAGGTGAAGTGCACAACTGGTTATAAAGTGAAAGTGTATTTTCTCTTTGTTACTCTGATCTGCCTCTGGGTATTAAGCAAATAGAGTAAGCATTCTAGGTTTATAATTTTGATAAGCAATGGCGCCTCTTTCAAAATTGAGAATTGTGACAGTGAATTTCATGGCCTATGCGGTAAAACGCTTACCAATTTTAATTGTTTGAAAGTTGTTACACAATACTCAGGTGACCTATAAGGCCCGTGGGCCTGTTGTATCCTAAGGAGATTGATTTTTTTTATTTGTTTGCCCTTCTGTGCAGCTTAATGAAGGCAATAAGTTTGTTATATGTACGCCCCGCCTTGTAAATGGCTTTAACATATAGAGTTTCTCATTTCCTGAAATCTATCTCAAAGAAAACTCTAACAGTTGAATATGTCTTTGTTTTTCAGATTATCTAGAATTTTGGATGAAGTCCATTCATCAATATGGCAGTGATAAGGCTCCTGTCATCCTGGTTGGTACACATAGTGAGAACAAAACAGAAAAGGTATCATTGTTAAATACTGTTATTTATTGTGTACTCAGATATATTACTTTGTCATGGTTTTTCTAATTTGTAAATATTCAATGTACTGTAGAAGTACTTTTTTCCACGTGGTATTCATTTACGCTATGTATGCGGTCACAGGTTTTTTCGCGGAAATTTGTCCGTGCATACTTATGATAAATGTAAGGCATGTAGTGTCTACCCGTGGATTAATCAAAATAGAGATTCCGCGGAATATGACCTCGTGGAAAAAAGTATGTTTACCGTAAAAATAACAGGTACACATATGTTTCATAAACTCTATGGGACCAAAACATTGACAATCATTGTATGATTATGAATATTATTTTACTATGAATGATTTGTTAGCACAAAATAAGATAAGGAATTCGTTTTCGTTAGGAAAAAGAATTATTTTTCCGAGAAGTATGGAAGACTCTTTACATGAAGAAGAAGTCTTTGAAAAAACATATTGATGTGAAACGGCGATTTGCGGTCGGATTCCATGACAATGAAAGCATTGAAAAACTAAAGCTGTCCATCGCTGATGTCGTGTGCAAGCTTGATCACTGGGGTGAAGAGCTTCCACAGTCATGGGCTATGTTTGAAACATTCTTTCAGGAAAAGAAATTTCGCAAAATTTTGAGCAGGGTTGAACTTCAGTCTTTCAATGAAACATTGCCAGAGGGAATAAAGCTCCATACTATTGAAGATATGGATGCCATGCTGCAGTTCTTCCACGACATCAGAGAAATTATACACTTCAATCACCAGTTCCTCAATGGAGTTATTATCCTCGATGTTCAATGGTTTGCAGATGCATTTAGAAATGTCATTACAGATAAAAACCATGCCGAAGAAGATTTATTTGATTTTGCCTCAGAATGGGACAAATTCAATGAAACTGGAGAATTAGATGAAGCACTACTATGTGCCATATGGAGAATGAACAACAATGGTTACCTTGAGCACAAAGAGGATATCATGATGTACATGGAGAAGTTAGGACTCTTAGCTAAAATGAGCGACAAAACATGGTATGTTCCGTGTATGAACAGGATGCAATTTCCAGTGGACTGCTTCTCATCATACCCTGCCTCCTCCATCCTTTGCTACACGTTTGATATTCTTCCTGTGGAAATTTTCCATCGCCTTGTAGCAACATGCATGCAGATTCCGTGGGAGATTTTTTCAGATGAAGAAAGAGGATGCATTTCCAACAAAGTCAGATTTCCAGGTTGCATTCAAATGCAAATCTACTGGTTTTTGTGACAGTAAAGAAAGCGCAGTAATAAGTGAGTCTAAGTTTATCAAAGAAACTTTTCAGTGTCCATCCTGTCCGGCAAACAAAAAGCACCGTATCATCACAGAAGATATTAAAAAATTTTGGGAACAGGTAATTCCTCTGAAATACATGATACTACATCAATACAGAAAACATATATTTGGCAAATGTAAACCAATTTATCAACTCTGATAATTTCTTTTGAATGATTATATGACATTTAGATCCTTTTAAGTCATAGCAACATTCAAATTTATATGTAACATTTAATTAAAAATATGTTTTATTTCTTAGTTATTATGCGCCCGGATCGATAGATCCCGAGCGTATATTGTTTTTGTCCTGTCTGTTTGTCTGTTTGTCTGCTTATCTGTTTGTCTGTTTGTCTGTTGTCAACTTTAACCTTGGCCATAACTTTTGAACAATAAGAGATAGAGACTTCATATTTGGTATGCATACTCCACTAATAAAGTCCTTTCAGGTCAATGACCTTGTGACCTTGACTGTGACCTATATGCTAAAAATAGCTTTTTCCACTGTTTGTCATAACTTTTTTACCATAGGAGAGGGACTTCATATTTGGTATGCATACTCCACTAGTAAATCCCTTTCAGTTGACAACAAGGTCAATGATCTTGTGACCTTGACTGTGACCAATATGCTAAAAAAAGCTTTTTACACTTTTGGCCATAACTTTTGAACCATAGGAGATAGGATCTCCATATTTGGGATGCATACTCCACTGATTAAATTCTTTCAAATGACACCATGGTCAATGACCTTGTGACCTTGACTGTGACCTATATTCTAAAAATAGCTTTTTTACACTTTTTGCCATAACTTTTGAACCATAGGAGATAGGAACTTCATATTTGGGATGCATACTCCACTGATTAAGTTCTTTCAAATGACACCATGGTCAATGACCTTGACTGTGACCTATATGCTAAAAATAGCTTTTTACACTTTTGGCCATAACTTTTAAACCATAGGAGATAGGGACTTCGTATTTGGGATGCATACTCCACTGATTAAGTTCTTTCAAATGACACCACGGTCAATGACTTTGTGACCTTGACTGTGACCAATATGCTAAAAGTAGATTTTTTGAACTTTATTGCCGCCGGGCGCATAGTGTTTCACAAACACATCTTGTTTAATATGCTTCATTTAAAATCGCTTAGTAACATTAAGTAAATGAGGTGAAATCTTGTTTCAGACCAAACCAAGTAATACCAGCACTTTGACAGCTTCTGGACAAGATCTTGGCGGCCGCACTAGATTTGCCAAACTTGGAATGGCAATAAACGATGTGTTAAATCAGATATACAGAGATATACTAGAGATGGAGGTCCCCCCTTTCCTAATTTACAACAAGGTGAAAGCATCATCAATTTATAAAAGATTGCGCCCCGAGCAGGAATACCTCTTACAAAATCCTCAACAATCAGGATATAAGACTTTTGATATTTCATTGACATACACACTGATCAGAAACATTTGTTCAAAGATCCCGAAACCGACAAAAGGAAAATGGGGAGAGGAGCCTGCAGCAGGAGAAGTGACCGTGGGTGATGATATCGAGAGAATTAGGTCAATCCGGAACAGTTTGACTGCACATGTGAGCTCAGCCTCCACCCCTCAGACAGAATTCAATGACACCTGGTCGACAATGTCAGACATCTGCAAAAGACTTGAAACCTTCACTGGAAAAAAATACTTGGATAAGCTTGAAAATATTCAAAAACTACACATAAAGGAGGAAGATGAAGATACTTTTAAAAAAATGAAAGAAATGTGGGAGAAAATCAAATTTAATATACAAGAATTCGAATCCATGTTCAAACCTTACATAGATGCTACAAATTAAGATAACCAATCTTTGAATGCGGAGAGAAATGTTTGAATCATAACGTACAAACTGGTCGACATTTTCAGATATCTGCCAAAATTTGAAAATATCACTGTAAGCGGGTTACAGTGAAACCAATACTGTCGGATTTTTAAGAAACAAAGCTTGAAAGCAAAGATGCTACAAATTAGGGGTATTACTCGTAAATCGTTTAACTACGTGAATGTGTATATCGTTAAAGTAGTCTGAATTCATTATCGAATACTGCAGTGATTTTTTTTTGTAGGATCTGATATGTAAACCTGAGATTCATCATAATATTCTTATCCCAATTCTGGGGCAACTGATTACAATGAATTTATCGTTTTTTAACGATGAAAACATAATGAAAATAGATTACATTTAGCTTTTATGATATTAAGGATAAAATTAACTTTTGAACAAGTTAGCATAGATTTGATTTAGCGCATTTCAGATTATTCTTAAATATGTATACATGTGCAAGACATATAGCATTGTACTTATGTAAGCAGAAGTTTCTTCCCTGCAAAAGCACTGAAACGAATACACAGCCAAATGTAAATATATACATTTACAGTGCTACAATATCATGAATGGAGGTCAAAATTCAAAGAGAGGCACATAAAAGTCACATTTCAAAATATATCAGAATGCAAAAGAATGTATTTTCAAAACTGTGTACTCAATTAGTGTGGTATGTCAATTACACGTGTAACTGTAGAAGTGTAGAACATCTTATGATGCATTAGAGTACGTATGTACTCATTTTAAAATCTTACATTTTCATTTGAATGCGAATATTTCAATTTATTGTTCACAAGATTTTGAAATCTAGAATGTAAACTACTGCAATACAGTAATTATAGTTTTTAGCTCACCTGAGCCGAAGACTCAAGTGAGCTTTTCTGATCACATTTTGTCCGTCGACCGTCTGTCCGTCGGTCTGTCCGTCCATCCATAAACTTTTCATATTTTCGACTTCTTCTCAAGAACCACTGGGCCAATTTTGACCAAACTTGGTACAAAGCATCCTTGGGTAAAGGAAAATATAATTTGTTAAAGAAATGGGCCAAGTCCTGTCACAAGGGGATATAATCAAGAAAAGCCAAAAATAGGGTGGGGTCATTGAAAAATCTTCTTCTCAAGAACCACTGGGCCAGAAAAGCTGAAATTTATGTGGAAGCATCCTGGGGTAGTGTAGATTCTAAATTGTTCAATTCATGACCCCCGGGGAAGGGCGGGGCCACTATGGGGAATCAAAGTTTTACATAGAAATATATAGGTAGAATCTATGAATATCTTCTTCTACAGAACCACTGGGCCAGAAAAGCTGAAACATATGTGGAAGCATCCTGGGGTAGTGTAGATTCTAAATTGTTCAAATCATGACCCCCCCCCCCCCCCAGGGGGAAGGGTGGGGCCACTATGGGGAATCAAAGTTTTACATAGAAATATATAGGAAAAATCTTTGAAAATCTTCTTCTCAAGAACTACTGGGCCAGAAAAGCTGGAAGTTATTTGAAAGCATCCTGGGGTAGTGTAGATTTTAAATTGATCAGATCATGACCCCCGGGGGAAGGGAGGGGCCACTATGGGGAATCAAAGTTTTACATAGAAATATATAGTAAAAAGAAAATCTTCTTCTCAAGAACCACTGATCCAGAAAAGTTGAAACTTATGTGGAAGCATCCTGGGGTAGTGTAGATTCTAAATTGTTCAAATCATGACCCCCAGGGGAAGGGCGGGGCCACAATGGTGAATCAAAGTTTTACATAGAAAAATATATAGGAAAAATCTTTGAAAATCTTCTTCCAAAGAACCACTGGGCCAGAAAAGCTGAAACTTATGTGAAGGAACCTGGGGTAGTATAGATTTCAAAATGTCTAAATTATGATCAGTGAGGTAGGGTGGGGATGCATTATGTATAACAAGAAAGAAATCTGGTAAAGAACAGAATGGTCAAAGCTTTTCAGGTGAGCGATGTGGCCCATGGGCCTCTTTTCCTTTATGTGTTGTATTGCCTACGCAATGTTCATTTTTTTTGCTCCGCCATGAGTATGGCCGGGGCAAATAGTGTTTGTCATGTTCGTCTTCCGTCTGTCCTTCCGTCACACTTTACATATGGCTCTGTTTAATGCTCAGTTATAAAGAAATTAACCAAGATAAAATTATTTTCATCAAACTTCAAATGCTGATAGATATCGATTGGCACTATGCACCTGCATCAACATTATTTTACGTTGACATTTACTTTGACCCTCAACTCACTTTTCTTATTTTAGTGTTTAGTTCAGTATTTAACATACCATTCCAGATGGTGTTATCAAACTTCACATGCTGATACATACTGATGAGAGCTATTCAGTTGCATCAATATTTTTTTTTACCTTGACCTGACTTTTCCTGAACTAGTGAGATACTTCATCTGCTGATACATACTGATGTTAGCAATTCAACAACTTTTTTTTACCTTGACCTTCTTTTTTACCTTGACCTCACTTTTATAAAATTGTGTTAAAGTAAATTTTGAAAAAAAACCATTCATAATATTTATTTCAACTTCATATGTTTATGCATACTGATGAGATGTACTCAACTGCATATTCATTTTGACCTTGACCTTTCTTGACCTCACTTTTCCTAAATTAGTGTCATACTTCTTATAGTGATACATACCTATGTAAGCAAATCAACTGCATCAACATTTTTGACTTTCAACTTTCATTTGACATTGACCTCACTTTTATCAAAGGTCAGTTTTTAGCTCACCTGAGCTGAAAGCTCAAGTGAGCTTTTCTGATCACCCGGTGTCCGTCGTCCGTCCGTCCGTCCGTCCGTCTGTAAACTTTTCACATTTTCAACTTCTTCTCAAGAACCACTGGGCCAATTTTAACCAAACTTGGTACAAAGCATCCTTGGGTGAAAGGAAATTTAAATTGTTAAAATCAAGGGCCAAGACCCCTTCCAAGGGGAGATAATCAAGAAAATACGAAAATATGGTGGGGTCATTAAAAAATCTTCTTCTCAAGAACCACTGGGCCAGAAAAGCTGAAATTTATGTGGAAGCATCCTGGGGTAGTGTAGATATTAAATTGTTAATATCATGACCCCCGTGGGTAGGACATGGCTGCAATAGGGAATCCAAGTTTTACATAGAAATATATAGAACAAATAATTAAAAATCTTCTTCTCAAGAACCACTGGATCAGAAAAGCTTAAACTTATGTGGAAGCATCCTTGGGTAGTGTAGATATTAAATTGTAAAAATCATGACCCCCGGGGGTAGGGCGGGACCACAATAGGGAATCCAAGTTTTACATAGAAATATATAGAACAAATCTTTAAAAATCTTCTTCTCAAGAACCACTGGGCCAGGAAAGCTGAAACTTATGTGGGAGCATCCTCTGGTAGTGTAGATATTAAATTGTAAAAATAATGACCCCCGGGGGTAGGACGGGGCCACAATAGGGAATCCAAGTTTTACATAGAAATATATAGAACAAATCTTTAAAAATCTTCTTCTCAAGAACCACTTGACCAGGAGAGCTGAAACTTATGTGGGAGCATCCTTGGGTAGTGTAGATATTAAATTGTTAAAATCATGACCCCCGGGGGTAGGGCGGGGCCACAATAGGGAATCCAAGTTTTACATAGAAATATATAGAACAAATCTTTAAAAATCTTCTTCTCAAGAACCACTGGGTCAGGAGAGCTGAAACTTATGTGGAAGCATCCTTGGGTAGTGTAGATATTAAGTTGTAAAAATCTTGACCCCCGGGGGTAGGGCGGGGCCACAATAGGGAATCCAAGTTTTACATAGAAATATATAGAACAAATCTTTAAAAATCTTCTTCTCAAGAACTACTGGGCCAGGAAAGCTAAAACTTTTGTGGAAGCATCCTGGGGTAGTGTACATATTAAATTTTTAATATGACCCCCGGGGGTAGGGCATGGCTACAATAGGGAATCCAAGTTTTACATAGAAATATATAGAACAAATCTTTAAAAATCTTCTTCTCAAGAACCACTGGGTCAGGAGAGCTGAAACATATGTGGGAGCATCCTTTGGTAGTGTAAATATTAAATTGTAAAAATCATGACCCCCGGGGGTAGGGCGGGGCCACAGTAGGGTTTTACATAAAAATATATAGAACAAATCTTTAAAAGTCTCCTTCTCAAGAACCACTGGATCAGGAAAGCTGAAATTTATGTGGAAGCATCCTGGGGTAGTGTAGATATTAAACTGTAAAAATTATGACCCCCAAGGGTAGGGCGGGGCCACAATAGGGAATCCAAGTTTTACATAGAAATATATAGAACAAATCTTTAAAAATCTTCTTTTCAAGAACCACTGGGCCAGGAAAGCTGAAACTTATGTGGAAGCATCCTTGGGTAGTGTAGATATTAAATTGTAAAAATCATGACCCCCGGGGGTAGGGCGGGACCACAATAGGGAATCCAAGTTTTACATAGAAATATATAGAACAAATCTTTAAAAATCTTCTTCTCAAGAACCACTTGGCCAGGAAAGCTGAAACATATGTGGGAGCATCCTTTGGTAGTGTAGATATTAAATTGCTAAAATCATGACCCTCGGGCGTAGGGCGGGGCCACAATGGGGAATCCAAGTTTTACATAAAAATATATATAGAACAAATCTTTTAAAAAGATCTGCATCACCCAAGTTACTCAGGTGAGCAATGTGGCCCATGGGCCTCTTGTTAAGGCAAAAAATCATAATATTTTTTTTTCAACTTTAATGCTGATACATACTATTGAGAGCTTTTCAATTCCTTCAAAATTTGTTTGATCTTGGCCTCACTTTTCGGAAATTGGTGTCAAACTTCATACACTGATACATTATGATGTAAGAAATTCAACTGCATCACTTTTCAAAATATTTTGATCAAATTTTATACACTAATACACATTTCCATGCTGCATTATTAATAAATCCTCGGCGGGGCATTCATGTTCTATGGACAGATTTCTTGTTTATTTAAGGAAGATGATTTTTTCCATGATGTGTATGATTTTTCCATTATGTGTTCCGCCGAAACATGGCTGAAAATTGCCGAGTCGGCGTTAAACTATATGAATATACAACCTGTTATGTGTAATGACAGGCCCGTGTCATTCTAAAGTTGTTTTGTGGAGTAATGGAACCAACTATATTCCAAAACCTGCACAATCACTTTTGCTATAACTCCAACAAAAATCACTACGCTGAACTATAGATTAATACTATATTTCATGGTATCAAAGTAAGAACTTTGTAACTTTGATTTACACGTACCACAGTAAAACCTTTCGAACTTTGACTTGCAATAGTAAATGTCTTTTAAACTTTGATAAACTAAAGTCACTTTGAAAACTTTTGAACTTTAAATTTCTTTAGTTAAAACTTTGAAACTTTGATTCACTATATTAAAAATGTCAATCAATAGAAACATATGAGTCAGACATTATTGAAAGTTATTGGCGATAATGAAAAATTTTGCATCATATTCTGTAACATTTCTAAAGAATTTGTGTGTGTGTGACATATAAATCCTTAAATTTAACTTATAATTATAATTATGGTATAAATGTCACAAGGAATACACACGTGAAATATATATGAAAGCCATAGCCTCAACCATTCAAACGATATAGGCAAGGTTATAGTATTTCGGTACAAACAGACAGACAGGTTTATATACTCCTGGATCCTCGATCATTGGGGTATAAAAGTGGATCAACTAAAGAAATAAGTTTGTAGTCTGAAAATCTCCCTACTGTACACTTTTTATTAGGCTAGAATTAAACTATGCGTCCTTTCTGTGGGATCAATGTAATGTAGGTGATAGTAAAATTACAATCATGTTCTACTAAAACTTTTCACAGGCCTAACTCTATTAGATTTCAAATATGCACTCTCACTGGATCGGTAGCTTGCATGAAAGAAGATAAAAATCTAGAATAACTATAAAGTAAAGGATTTACCATAACCAATTTCCTGATTACATGATAGATCTACCAAATCTGTGTTGTTATTCATCAAATAACAGTACGGAAAATCCATTAATTACACCATACCGAAGTGCAGATATCAAATCTTTAAGTCAATTGTTATTGACAAATGCAATTCATTAATTCTTATAGTAAGAAATTACTCCCCATTATTTTTTTGTTCAACATCAATTATCGCTCCCCTAAGCTGAAAGCAAGCTTTCTGGTTGCCTGTCTGCCCATCTGTCTGTCTAGCAGTGTGTCCGTCTGTAAACCTTTCAGAATTTTACTTCTTCTTAAGAACCACTGATTCAATTTTAACCAAAGCATCATTGGATAAAGGGGAGATGTTTGTTGAAATAAGGAGTTAAGCTCCCTTCCAAGGGGAGATAATCAAGTGGGGTCATCAAAAAAATTCTCAAGAACCCTGGGGCAGTACGCGAAAACGTTTGTGAAAGCATCGTTATGTAGTGTAGAATCTTAATTGGTAAAATTATGACCCCGGGATGGAGGGTGGGGCCACAATAGGGAATTAAAATTTCACAATGAATTATTTAAGAAAAATCTTTTCAAGAACTACAGGGTCAGAAATACTGAAACTTCCTGGGTTGGTGTAGATTCTAAATTGTTCAAATGATGACCCCGGGGTTTGGGCGGGGCCACAATGAATAATACAAAGAACAAGGCGGGCAGAATGCCTATAGTGTCAGATATTGAGAAATCATATTCACTATGTGAATTGAGTAATTAATTTAGCTTCTAATTATTGAAAGTTTTGAAATTATGAGGAAAAAAAACTTTTTGAGAGAAAAAAATCTCGTAAAAAATGTTTCTTTCATGAAATTATTAGATGGTATTCGTGTGATTCGAACCCTAGCAATAAAAATCCGACGTATCAATAGCATTCTGCTTTGAGATTAACGCATTAACTACTATGCTACACCACTCGTGGTGATTTTCATTTTTGTTCCTTTTAGTGTGTGTAAGCTTTTTCATAGGCAAATATTTTCAGTCTTTGTGAGATTTTTGTAAATTGTAGACATTTTACAAAAAGTATACTTTAATATTAGATGAAATATCAAATAAAATCTGGATTTAATTGAGATTAAAATTTTCACTTCTTATCTGTCGCACTATATGCACTTTGCCCGCCTTATTCACCCATCTTCTTTACATTAAAATATACAGCAAAAATCTTTAAAACTCTTTTTCTCAAAAACTACTTAGCCAGAAAAAACTAACTGGGTCATAGTAGGTATTAGGGGGGGAGGGGGGTCATATGAGGAACAACAAAGCAAAAACTACTCAGGTAAGCGTTGTGATCCATAGGCATCTTGTTTACATTAAACCATTGTCATTTTATTACCTTAGTTAACTTGGAATTCCACGCTTGAAACATATTATATACAAGGCTTTGTCACATTTGGTTGATGTAGTAATTACATATTACAATCTCTATACGACTTGTGTAATATCTATTGAACGTATCCTAATAATATTGAATGTTTGTCTCCCTGATTATTATGTTTTTCCGTGTTTATTCATACTTTTGAAAATATATACATAAATATGTTTGAAATAATACGTATGTAGGGAATTGGCGTAGTCATTTTATAGCTTGTAAAGTTTGATAACAATAAAACAGGTTAAATGTTATCAATTTGCTGTAGAACTGAATGTAGTTGTGTATCAATTGATTTTATTAAAAGAAATTCATCTTTTCTTATTAAAGTTTTAATTCATTTATTTAATTTTATACATACATGTTTTGTCTTTTATCATATACATGTGAAATGATGACAAAAGAATCTTTGGCGCGAATAAATATACATTGTTAGAAACAATTTTTTTGGAATAAAATTTCGTTAATTTGTCATATAAAAAGGTTTGCTTGCATTTCATTGTTTGAAAAGTAACCATAAATATCAAATGTATAATTATTCATATAAAAATCGTGTTAAATGTAATTGCTTTGCTAATTTTAACTAACAAAAATGAGCGAAATTAAATCCCCAATGGATATTCCTGCTTTTACAGTAAATGAGGAACATCTCATTAGAAAATAAAAATCTCAAGTTTTCTTTATAGCTCTTCTGAGCCAAAGGCTTAAAGAGTTAATGCTTTGGCCATTTTTGTGGTGTGCGTCATGCGGTGTGCGTAAACGTTTTAGAATATGGAGCATAACTCAAGAACCCCTAGGCCAATCACTGTCAAATTTGTCACAAGGTATCCTTGGCCTTAAGGCTATAATTTATACTAAAACTAAAGGTGGGACCCTGAAACAAGAGGATATACATGTAATCAGGAAAATAAACCAAAAGTACTGGTTGCTAAAAAATCTTCTCCAGGACGACATCAAACTTACATGCAAGGGTAAGAATATGTTGAAGATTAAAAATTGTTCAAGGCATAACCCTGAGTCAAAGGGTGTGGTCTCAAGATCACTTCAAAGTTGACCAAAATTTACACTTTATTGCTTGCAATAAAGACTAGGATCATCAAATCTTGTAAGTTGTGGGACTTCACATCATTTTAAAAGAAAAGTAGGTCACGGTGACCTCCTTTTAAGTTTTAGGGGATTTCGTTTTCCAATTGATTTAGAGGCATATTTTGGACACTTGAAGGTCTATGATCATAGAAATTTGTCAGTTGATGCATCTTGGGTTCTTGAACAAAGTCAACTTATATCAAAGTAGGTTACTGTGATCCACTTTTTTAATTTCATGGCTAGTCTTTTCTAAAACATTTAATCCCATTTTTTCAGACACTGAGAAGTTTAGAATCCCCAAATCTTGTAAGTTAATACATTTCGGGGTCTACAAACGTTTGAAATAAAAAAAAGAGGTCACCATGAGTATTTTATAGCTTATAGTTTATGCATCTTGGGATACTTAGAGTTAGAGGCTTCAAAGAGAAGTGATAGATTATACAATTTATCAGAAGAGCGATTCAAGGCCCTTAAACCTTTTGTCTGATTTATGTATATCTGGCTTCTGTTGATGTATGTTGTCTGTTGTCTCTTGACGACTTTTTCGCAATTTCAAATTCTTTCTTAGAAGTACTACTCTAATTTCAGTAGAACAAAACATTGGGTAAATGAGATTCAAATTTGTTAAGATGAAGAGCCACATCCTTTTTAATGGGGGTAACAATAACGAATTAGTATTTACTAGCATCGGCTAAAATACTACTGGGCTGGCATAGTCTGGATTCGAATTTGTTCAAAACATAGGCGCTGATGGTACATTGGCAGTACAATAAGAAATCAAGAATTAACACTGAGATATATATTTTGTAAATACTATTACTCTTCTCGAGAACAACGGAATATATATGGTATACGGTCTTCGACGCCAAGGCACATAAAGAGCCACAAGGCTGTAAAATAATTAAATGAACGAAATATTCCTGGTTCATATATATAGATTCAACAGAGTTGTTCTAGAGAATTTTAGATCAACTGAGCTGAAAACTGAAGTGAGATTTTCTTATCACCCCTTGTTTAGGGTCACTTTGTAAACTTCTAACATTTTCCACTTCACCCAATAATCAGGGCCAATTTAAAAGAATTTTTAATTGTTAAAACATGTAAATGCAGGGCCAAAATCCCATACAAGGGGAGAATATGTTAAAATAAGATGGAGCTCATATGGAAACGATCTTGAAGAGAACTATATGGGCCAAAAAGTATGAAACTTGTATTAAAGCTTCCTCAAGGGATGTGAATTAAATCACAGCCTTATCTATAGAATGAGCCTCAATATGGGAATCAATGTTTCACCTCTAGGTGGCTTATTACATCCTCAGTTTATGTTAGATTTCAATACAGCACCACTTATAATGTAGATGTCAAATATCCAGATGGGAGCATTGATATCATAAATATTTTTTATAGCATTTTTTAGTTTTTGTATAATTTTAATGAAATGTTTCATTTCAAGTTTATTATTAACAGAATTTCAGAACTTTCAGTGTCAAATGATGGGCATCTTCTTGGGAAAAGTACACACAGTGAAAATAACTCATTCCCAGATAGCAGGATGTTATTGGTCCTTTGTTGGGCCAACAATGCTCCTTATGTTGGGCCACCGTTTGCATTCAACATTGGGCCATCGGTAATTTGCTTATCGGCCCTTAATCAAACCAACTTGATGGCTTATTGTTGGGCCCATGTAACAGTTAATATTGGGCCACTGTTGGGCCAATGTATTATTTAAACGTTGGGCAAAGGTCATTTTTGTGCAATTGGGCCATTGTAAGCAATTAATGTTGGGCCAACGGTAATTTGCTCATCGGCCCTTAATCAAACCAACTTGATGGCTTATTGTTGGGCCAATGTAACAGTTAATATTGGGCCACTGTTTGGCCAATGTATTTTTTCAATGTTGGGCAAACGTAATTTTTGTACAGTTGGGCAATGGTAAGAAATGAATGTTGGGCCAACGGTAATTTGCTCATCGGCCCTTAATCAGACCAACTTGTTGGCTTATTGTTGGACCAACGAACGGATATTATTGAGCCATTGTCGGGCTACTTATTCTTTAAATTTAGGTAAACATCATCTTTGAGCCAGCGTTGGTTTGCATCCTATTGACTCTCCATCATCACAACTCATTTGCTCTTCACTGGTTGGTCATTTGTCCTCAAAATTGACAAACAAATATATACAATAAGATTATACTAGTTTTGTAGCACAGTTTAATGATAAAAGCCTTTTAATACTATCTTTATATGCTATGTATGCTAGATTAATAGTTTAATACATATTCTCAATATCTCATAGAATTGCCATCAACAATTATTATACCTCTATCGAATTACACTATATAAAATTAATACCATAAAGCTGTCTATTTCCCCGAGAAGAGACTATTGCCCTCATCTAAAGACTACTTCCTGGATAATCAGAGCTACTCCCTGGGACTACTCCCTCATGAATATTTATAAGTAATTTTGACCAATCAAAGTGTTCAGTGGGCGGAGCGTTCAAGGAATCTCGAGTCTGTGACGTCATGTTATTAGCAACGTAACTATGACGTCAAAACATTTCGACATGCGATGTCAAAATCATACTTGAATTCTAGAAAAAAAAGATAGCGTTAATTGTTCGAAATGTCTGTGAAAATACTATAAAAATAATTTAATTGTTTTACAACACGATGCATTACTTATCACACAATCTGTTTAACCGCATGCATTTGTAATTATGCCTCTACAGTGTTTGCTTTTAGCTCACCTGAGCCGAAGGCTCAAGTGAGCATTTCTGATCACATTTTGTCTGTAGTCCGCCTGTCCGTCCGTCCGTCCGTCTGTCTGTCTGTAAACTTTTCACATTTTCGACTTCTTCTCAAGAACCGCTGGGCCAATTTCAACCAAACTTGCCACAAAGCATCCTTGGGTAAAGAGGATTCCAGTTTGTTCAAATGAAGGGCCACGCCCTCATTCAAGGGGAGATAATCGGGAATTAATAAAAATTTGGTGGTATGTTTTTTAAAATCTTCTTCTCAAGAACCACTGTGCCAGGAAAGATAAAACTTATATGGAAGCATCCTCAGGTAGTGTAGATTCAAGTTTGTTCAAATCATAACCCCCGGGGGTAGGGCGGGGCCACAATTGCCGACCAAATTTTTACATAGAAATATATAGGAAAATTCTTTAAAAATCTTCTTCTCAAGAACCACTGTGCCAGGAAAGACGAAACTTATATGGAAGCATTTTCAGGTAGTGTAGATTCAAGATTGTTTAAATCATGATCCTGGGGGGTAGGGGGAGGGGGTAAAATGGTCAACAAAAGTTTTACATAGAACTATTTAGGAAAATTCTTTAAAAATCTTCTTCTCAAGAAAAGCAAAGCTATAATTGATCATATTAATATGGAAGCATCCTCAGGTAGTGTAGATTCATATTTGTTCAAATCATGACCCCCAGGGGTAGGGCGGGGCCAAAATGGCCAACCAAATTTTTGCATAGAAATATATTAGAACATTTTTAAAAATTTCTTCTCAAGAAAAGCAAAGCCATGATTGGTCATAGGACTACTTTTAGATTTAAACTTTTCAATAATAAACCAATTTCTACTTTTTCCTAGCCACAGTGCTCAGGTGAGCGATGTGGCCCATGGGCCTCTTGTTTCAAAATGTCTGAATATCTGGTAAAAAAATTAATTAAATCGCCTATGATTGTTTCGGTATAATAAAACAGTTATGGAATGTAAACTCGAGAAATAGCAAATTTATGGTTCCCCTCGGCAGGAAACTATTTCAATCGGCGGCTTCGCCGCCTCGGGAAATAGTTTCCTCCCTCGGGGAACCATAAATTTGCTATTTCCCTCGTACCCATACCATAACTGTATAGTATTGCATTGTAAGTAACTCTACATTAATTTAAAAACTGAGGAAAAAGAAATCAAAATATAAAATTAAATTATAACATTCTATAAATTTATTGCTGAGTGCATGAAGAAAATACTTATAAGGAACTAAAAGTCAATGCTCAATTGAAGCTATACATGTAGGGTTACATGACTGTATACTCCCTCTCTGATGTAAAGAAGAAGGTATAGTTTTAGCTTTATTGCGCCCTAAAAATGTAATGACATCAAAAAATTTTGAAAATGGCTTAAATATTAGGTAAATAAATGACTCTGATAAATCAGGAAAGAATATGGCATGAAGGTTTACCATTCTGTAAATATGACGTCATTAATATTTTATTCAAAAAAGCCTCAAAATTGCACATTTCAATGGTGATTTTCCTTTAGAAAACAGTGTCCACAGCCGTCGCCCACGTTAATTTTTTGATATTTTGTGCAAAATTCAATAACGAATCACATATCTCAAGATCTTTGTGGGCGATGCCTGTGGACAATACTATCTGAAAGAAAATTCAATTGAAAATTGGTGTCTTCTGCAACTTTTTAATAAAATACGGGAAAATGTTTATGAGGTCATAATTAGCATTTAAAAGCACATGTGAGAAAAATGACTTGTATGATTTTTCTGCATGGAATTTCAATTATTTAAAAAGCATGACTTTTCAACTTTTACACCAGTTTCATTATTTAGAAAATCACAGGGCAAAATTCATATGGAAACCGTACCTTCTTCTTTATCCACAAGTTCAGTAAATTACAGGTATCAATAAGCACGTCTAGCAAATACACAAAGCCGTCCTGTTCTAAAAATAATACCGGTACTAAAATGAATCTCTTCATTTTGTTTACTTACACAAAAAATGATTCTGGCAAGTGCATCGTGTTTGTAACCGACAAACAGAAACAGAAAAGGGTAGAACTACAGGTATGTCACACTATATTACAGACAAAAGTTAGGCATTACCACTTTTCATCTGATCCCTCTCCTAAGTATCCTCTTCTCTCACCCAAGTCTCCTCCCCCCCTTCTTTTCTTCTCTGTCCGATTCTTCCTCCCCCATCCCTGTCCTTGGCATACCTTAGCTTTTCTTTGATATTGTTCTCAATGTCTTTTTAGAATCTCCAGTAGCACTAAAATTGTAGTATTTCGTACTTAATTCATTTGTTACTTTTCTCAGTAACGAGTAAACATACGATTTAATTTACTAGTATATCACTATATGTTTAATCTGCTAATTAAGGAATAACCGTCTTTTTTGTTTCATGATGTGATTAAGTGATTACCTTGATGAAGGCATTTATGCATAACATTTCTACGCTTGATCATCATCATCATCACAACGATTTTGCTGCAATGTTGCCCCATATAAAATACATGTATTGAAAATTTGTCGTTGCACTGAACAATTGCAAATTTTAAATGAAAGAACCCAATTTATGTTTAGTACTGAATAAATTTTGTTTAAACTTCAACAAGTTCAACATTTTAAAATTTGTTTGATCATTTACTCGACATTAAGTGTATATAAGTAAATAAAGTGGTAGACTTCGGAAATATATTGTGCTAGACACAAGTTTCAATCTAAATAAGGGGCAAATTATTTATTGTTTTAACTGTATCAAAACACAAACATATTATAAATACTTACAAAGTGGATGCAGATATGTAAGGTATAAGTCTCATTACGCTCGCTCGTGTCAGATTAAAAATGGCGCGGATATTAGAAGTACCCCCGTTGTTGTCTACCCATTATGCTCTGACAGATTCATGGTATATTGGCCCAACGTAGGGCCGACGCCAATTCCCAAAGAAATATTTTCTCTCATGATAATAGTTTTATGATATAATGCCAACAATTAGCCCAACCTTAGCGCACCAATATACATAATCAGCTATCAATTTTCCAATCAAAGTAACCCAACATAGATAATAGAACCATAATGTAAGACTGGGCCAACGATGTTCTGCTATCTGGGTTAATATTATACCTAATAATAATCTTATAAGAAAAAATATTTTCTCCTTAAAAAAACAATTAATGTCATTATCTTTTTAATCTATGCTTAAAACATTAAGAAAATGAATTCTGAAGAGACACGGAATGTATTTCAATGAATTACAAGTGTCAAATTGAATGAAGAATGTTTAAACGAAATGAAAAATCCAATTTAAAAAATATTTGGTATAAAAAGTCCACTTTCAAGAGTTATCTTTCCTAATTACCCAAGACTCAAAACACTAAGAAACGTTTGATTGATTTTAATGATTGATTTTATATTGTTTAACGCCAAGTCGGCAATATTTCAGCAATATTTCGGCGGGATAAGGAACGTTAGATATTACATATAAAATTCAGAACAAAGCTTTAAATTGCCAGAGTATACAATTAAATCAATAAAGCAAATATATAAACTAACACCAACACAGTAAATAGTGCAAGTAAATAACTTTTTCAATTTCAACAAGGTTGTAGATTTTAACTGGAATTTCCTCCATACAATCATATCATTGATTGATAGAGCTCACTGCATGCATCGCTATGAAATTGACATTATTTGTTTGGCGAAGATTTGACGGTTGTTTTCTGTTGTTTCTGCGTAATAAAAGCAATTCTTCTTGGTTTATGCATAAGGTTTAAAAAAATAAGTATCCTGTAACAATCCAAAAAAATCAAGGGTCGGTAGGTCGGAATTTTTTTTTTTTTTATTTTTTTTTTTGCTTATCAATGGTGAAACATCCCCGGGCTGAAAATACCAGGTGTTATATTTACAGTGGACACACAATATGGCATCCCAAATGGCTGTCTAGCGGCAGAAAATGAACTAGAGAAACTTGTAGGGGGAAACTGTTGTTACAATAATGATTATTATATATATTTAAGGTAAATGTAAACTAGGTTGACATATTTTATGTCCCAAATTAAGCTACAAGCTATTTTTTTATTTAATTAATGGAATCAGCTGATTGATCAATTGACAAACGAAGTTATGCCATTTGTCAGAAAAAAAATCAACCCGGGGATAATTTAAATGAGTCGGTCGGTTTACAGGAAACAAACATTTTTTTAGGCCTAATGAATCCGTTACTTTGTTTTCACTGTTTATAACTGTATAACACCGCATGTTTCATTTATTTTTAAAGCGTTTTAAAGCCATACATGGCGTAACTGATCAAAAAAAAATATTTTTTAAAAGTACAAAATTAAGTTAAGAAATGTAGTTAATACGTTTAAATTAAAGCTTTTCATACAATTCTGAACACGGAGAACATTTCGTTTCATCTAATAATACAATTTTATCTTCTCTGTAATGTGTTATTTAAATCTTTTGTATTTTCTTCCGAGTCGGAGAAAATTCCGAAAATTCAAGTTAAATTGTGATATCTTTATAACGCAATTGACTTAGATTTTGTAATTTACGGAAAAGTTCTATCTTTATATAAAGTAATGATACAAATAATAAGTTCTTATAATCTTAGTCTAATAATGTTCATTGTACATACGCCATATATGGCTTTAAAGGTCAGGGTCATATTATACAGGTACCTGTACATTTCGTTCCCAGAGGAAACCGGTCAACACAATTGAGGTGTATTTTTTGTGTATTAAGTCATCAAAAAGTGGTGTAATGAGCCTCCCTAAAAATATACAATAAATTTTATTTTCTTTTATAAAAGTCTCACGAACCTCGTGGCCACAAGATCAAAAATTTATGTGAAAGTTTTTCTTGGATTTTTTGTTTGTAATTCTAAAACTACCATTTGATTTGATTATTTATTTTTTGTAAAAAAAAAAAAAACAAACAAAAAAACATCAATACCTGATACTGAAAAAGCATTTAAAGTCCATTTATATTTTCTCATAACACTGCTGACCATTAAGTATACAACACACATAAGATTTGGAACTTCTCTGTAAACAACTTTTCTTAATTAGTATCAAAGATATTAAAAAAGAAATGCTAAATTTCCTACATTTTACATTTTTAAAAACCAGGTCGGTTTCCATTCGCAGCACTGTTAAGGCCTACTATGAGAAAATATACGTGCCAAAAAGGGGGATTTTTTAAGACTGAATTTATTTTAATTAAGCTGTTTCATTACCACAGAACTTAAATATTTATGGAAATAGCATAGTATAACCTACTCTATAATGTATGAAGTTTGGTCCCATCGATGGACAGTCACGTGATGAATGCTTAGTTTGTGTACTGAATGTAGGTCATGAACAAATTTCAATATCGCAAGGGCATACCCTAGTTGAAATTAAAAATCCAAGCTATTAATTGTTTCTGCATACCTTGTAGTTTCTGAAAAGTGCTGCTGCTTTGAATAGAACTCGCGTTTTAATAGTTAAATTTTTTAGGTAAATAAGCCAATGTCGAAATATGTTTGACTTTTACGAAATATTTTGTGTATTTATAAAATCACGCCCTCGATTTAAAGAAACCAGCAGCACTTTTCAAGTTAAGAAAAAAATCATTTATCTTTATTTAAAAAATAGTTAAGATCTATTTGGTGTATGCCCTTGCGAAAGTAAGATTTTATGAAGCATCTCATTGTTAAATGTACGTAATCTGTTCATAAAAACACGACATAATTAATTAAATTCTTTTGATTGTTAATGAATAATAGCACTAAACAAAGGATATACATTGGTATTAATCGACTATTTAAAACCTGCAAATTATATTCAGTTTGGTAATAAAATGCATTTTTCATTGTTATAAAAATCCTCAATCTGCCTCTCACAGCACATGGAATACGTCATTTTTTTCCAAAATGACGTCATGATTGACAAGTTCATCGCTATCAGTGTTTTGTTTACAAACAGCTACATGAGATTTAACTAGCAAGTTTTTTTAATGCATTGATAAGTTTACTTGTTGTTTATTATGCTAATACAGTTAAAAGTTGCAAATTAATTCATTTTCAGATAGTATGAGAAATACATAAAAGTCATATTTTTATGTGACGTCACAGTAAACTTTTCCCGTAAAAATTAGGCCCTGCCCCCTTTTTCAAGCCTTAACAATGCTGCGTTACGCTTGAGTTAGAACATTTCACATCGACGCAAATTTTTGTACATTTCCTCAGGGATTTTTTCCATGTGGTAAACATTTTTAGTAAACATTATTGGTTCGGTCTCTTTTGCAACCGAGCATAATTTAGATATCGTATTTTCGCAGTTTCCTTTAGATACCAACACTCACATGTGGTGATATTTTCATCAATATCGCAGAATTGTCCTTTTCAAATCCTATTGTTTTTTAGTGTTTATATCTGAGTCCCTCACTGACCATTCAGATGCACTTAAGGTCAGGAATCAGCGCAGCACTGTTAAGGCTTACTATGGGAAATCAACGGAAAATATACGTGCAAAAAAGGGGGATTTTTTGTTTATTTTGATTAAGCTGTTTTATTATCACAGAACTTAAATACTAATAGAAATAACATAGTATAACCCACTCTGTACTGTATGAAGTTTGGTCCCATCGATGGACAGTCACGTGATGAATGCATAGTTTGTGTACTGAATGTAGGTCATGAACAAATATCTCATGTCGCAAGGGCATACCCTACTTGAAATCAAAAATTCAAACTATTAATTGTTCCTGCATACATTGTAGTTTCTGAAAGTTCTACTGCTTTGAATATATTTGCGTTTTAATGGTTAAAACTTTTTAGGTAAATAAGCCAATGTCGAAATATGTTTGACTTTTACCAATTATTTTGAGTACTTTAGTCTTATAAAATCACGATTGAAGGTGATTTAAAGAAAGCAGCAGCACTTTTCATTAAATTAAAAAAAATCCTTTATCGATATTCAAACAATGGTTAAATCTATTAAGTGTATGCCCTTGCGAAACTACGATTTTATGATCGAGGCATATCATTGTAAAATTTACGCAACCTGTGCATAAAAACATGACATAGTTAATAAAATACATTCTCTTGATAGTAGGCTAAATAAATAATCGCACTAAACAAAGAATATACAATGGAATTCATCCACTATTTAAAACCTGTAAATAATATTCCGTTTAACAATAAAACGCATTTCTAATTGTTAAAAAAATCCTTTATCTGCCTCTCACAGCACATGAAATGCGTCATTTTTACCAAAATGACGTCATGTTTACAAGTTTATCGCGATTAGTGATTTGTTTATAACCAGAGCTCAACATTTTTTAATGCATTCATAATTATTATTGCTGTTAATTATGCTAATACAGTTAAAAGTTGCAAATTGTTTCATTTTTGGGTATTATGAGAAATACATAAAAGTTATATTTTTGTGTGACGTGACAGTAAACTTTTCCCGTATAAATTAGGCCCCGCCCCCTTTTTCAGCCATAACATTGCTGCGAGAGACCTAACCAAAAATTCGTCTGTAAAGAATATTTCAAAACATTACCGGTTTTTATAAGAATTCAATGTAAGCCAATGCAAAAGTACCTATGATACCCAATTCTATATATACTTTTTTTGGAAGTGGTTGCATGGAGGATGGAGGATTTCAATCATTGGTGTTGTCATGGTCACTCAAATAGTAATTCCTGTGAAAGGTTTTCAAACCTGCTCCTCCTATCGTCTTGGTCTAATTTCAATACAATTTTGCACAATTATAGACTCAATAAGATAAATAATACTTTTCAAGGGTTTATAAATTGGCGAGTTCTGGTACGTAGTTATGGTGACTAAAAATAGGAATTTCGATGGATTTTTTCAAAAAGCTATTTCTTCTTCAGTTTTTGTTTAGTTTAAACTTCATGTCATTTAAATTAGACATCATATATATATACACAATAAATAATACATACATCATTCAGAAACATATGGTGTCTAAAAAGGGCCATTGCAAAAGTATGTAAGAGCTTAAGAGACAACATGCAAGAGCATTAATGACAACGCGCCAGCACGTAAATGTCAGCGAGCTAGCGCATTAATGACAACACGCTAGCATGTTAATGACAAAGAACTGTGTTTGCTCAAAGTCGTGTTGTGAACAAATCACTAGCGTATTGTCATTAGCGCGCTAGTGCGTTGACATTAATGCACTTGCGTGTTGTATTCTAACATCACGCAAGCGCAATGATGACAACGCATTAGCGCGTTAATTACAATACCCTATTGTTTGATTCTTGTATTGTTGTATTCTTGTATTGTTGTACTCTTGTATTGTTGAATTCCTGTATCGTTGTATTTTAGTATTGTCGATTCTTGTTGTGTTGTATTCTAACCACATGCTATAGCATTAATGTCAACGCACTAGCGCGTAAATGACAATGCTCTAGCGCGCTGTTCACAACACGACTTCGCGCTAGCACACAAACTCGTTGTCATCATCGCGCTATCGCGTTGTCATTAATTTAGTAGCGCATTGACATTAATGCGCTAGCGTCGTGACATTAGCGCGCTAGCGCTTTGTCAGTAATGCACTATAGCGCGTTGTTCACAAAACGACTTGACGCTAACACACAACTTGTTATTCTTAACGCACTAGATACGCATTAATACGCTAGCTCAATGACATTTACGCGCTAGCGCAACGCCATTAATGCAATAGCGTTGTTCACAACACGACTTCGCGCTAACACACAACTCTTTGTTATAAACCCGCTAGCGCGTTGACATTAACGGGCTAGCACATTGTCATTAACGCGCTTGTGCGTTGTCATTTTTGTTCTTGCACGTTGTCATAAATGCGCTTGTGTGTTGTTTCGATTGCGCTTATAACGCATTCCAAAGTCAAAACAGAAAATCATTTAGGTATGCCCAGTGCTTAAAGAAATTCAAATAAAAGAATTTTTGCATTTTTATATTAAAAAATTAAAGAAATGGTATAATTTGAGTTTTTGCAGGATCTTATGAATATTAATGAGAAGTAAATCACGTGGGAGCAATCTCATAAATAAACTGCACGTCATTTCTCCATATGAAGTATCAAGTATTGCATTACAAAGTTCGTCTTGGGTTTTGATGTCTCTGGCCGTGTTTTGAGGTGAACGTTTTAATTTTCAACCAAATATTTTCAATTATATTAATGTCCGGAGACTGTGTGCCGGCCATGTGATGGAAGGAATGTTGTTGTTTGTCTCACACGTAATCCTGGCTGTGTGCAAGGGTGCATTATCATCTTGAAATAGTAAGTCTTATTGGAAAAATGCCTCGCTATAACTGGCCACAAATGATTGTCGAGTATATCTATATACGTTTGGGCAATTATGTTGCCATTAACAAGGCACAAAGTCCCTACACCATCGTAAGTAACACATCCCCATACTATAACTGCAACCAGACACTTATGTGGAGACCACATGCATTGGGGTAAGTACGCCTCATTTGATTGCTCTTCTCCAAACATAAACCCGGTGATTATCTCCAATTATATTTTGACTTCTGTCAAAAAATATTACATTTTGCCAATATTGTTCCACTTTCAGTCGTCGTTTACCCAAACACGAAGATAATCGCTTTTTTCGATTAACTTCACGAACAACCATTCGTTTCCTAACAACATTTCTTTAATTGATATCTTTTTTTTCTATGAAATCTCTGGACTGTACATTTACTTACAGTTTCTGTAGGACATTTCCTTTTATCTAAATTCAAGGTAACATAATTAAGGGTCCTGTAACTGTTGCTTTTGATTGTCCGCATCATCCAGTTTCCATCTCTGTGTGACAACATTATAGGTCTTCCTGCTCCAGGTAAATTTTTCACAGTTCATCGTTGAATAAACTTATTCTAAATAGATCACTTATAATCACAACACGAACTATCTCTGAATTTTTTTGATTTTCACTTTTCAAAGTTACGCTTATATTTTTAGTTTCAGCACTCAGCTCAGAAGATTTTCGACCCATGGTTTAATTCTGCTTGTTTACGTTCACTACGGAAGTGCAGACGATAATTCAATATAAAATTACGTAATTTCCTACATAAAGATAACTCAGTAAAAAATAAATAACTCTTATTTTCCATAGAGTTATCGCTCTTTTCCTAATCGAGACGCGCAAGTAAGCTGACCGATTTTTAAAAATCGCGAATAATTTTGCTATGGCGGTGTATTGATCAGGTAGAAAAAACATTAAGCGTATGCCCACGAATCACGTACGCAGCACAGTTAAGGTTAGGCTACAGTAAAGAGGTAAATATTAGGTCTTGAAAATTCCACAAAATCAAATAATTTGCCACTTTAAACTGCTGGATAGCTCTACACTGCATAAAAACTTAAGTATTACCATTTTTTGTAACGGGAATCCCGGCAATAATAAGTCGAAGAACTTTCTGGTTTCATAATTTATATATTAACAATCACATTGGCTCTGAAAATAATATAAAATATACAATAACATTAGAATGGTACAATAAATATAATAGTAGATATACATAGGAATCATTATTCAAATAGTATCATAAATGAATATTTCACTCTATGGAATGTTGTTACACTTTACATGCAAAAAGGGCAATAACTCTTACAAGCTAAATCTACTTTCCAAAATCGTAAAGAGTTATCCTTCATATATAACCAAAATAATAAAACAGTAATGCATACCGGTTTGTGGAACCAAGTCCATCTGACAAACTGTATGGATCTTTTCACATGTTTCAGATATGGTGTTACACTATATTAATAATAAATAAATTCCTAAAGATATGCTCTTTACAATAACTCTGTATTTACACCAAAATACTCCTTTTGAAAATATTTACTTATCTACATTTAAAAGGGACAGCAAAATAAAAAGGTACTGTGCTTCACCGTACCTTTTCCGGGTTTCAATTCAGAGTTTAATATGATTTAATACAACCTCTGTAATACGAATAAGAAGAAACAAATCAGAGATATCTTCTTAAAAAATTTATTCATATTTAGAACAGTCTTTCTACAAAACACTGAAGTATGGAGTAACATTCCTCTATAAATATACGCACATGTACAATTCGAGTGTGACAAAAACTTCACCCATTACCCCCGGAGTAATATTCCTCCGTAAGACCAATGCAAAGCTTCTGAAGTCTGAAAATTCACTACAGAGTAATATTCCTCTAAGGTTATTTACAACTCTAAACTAAAACAAAAATGTTGTAAGGCCTAAGTAAGACAAAATCTCGTATACAGGGTAATATTCCTCTAGAAGATTTTGTACGATGATTATAAGAAATAATCTGAACTATGTAGTAATATTCCTCTAAGTGCAGCTCTACTACGACGAAACTTATCTACAGAGTAATATTCCTCCAGAACGCTAAGTATGCAAAGTTCTATTGAAGCAATATCTGTATTACGGAGTAATATTCCTCCAGAAGGCTATACCTATGTATGCACAGCTCTATTGAGCCAAAATCTAACTACGGAGTAAAGTCTGTTAAGACAAAATATGAACTACGGGGTAAAAGTTTTCTATGTACAGATCTGCTACGACAAACACTTATCTAGGGAGTAATATTCCCCCAGAAGGCTTATATTACACAGTTCTATTAAGTCTTAATCTGAGCCACAGAGTAATATTCCTCTATGTAATGCTATACATGTACTACGACGAAAGTTTATCGACGGAGTAATAATCCTCTAGATATTTACAACACTTAGAGGTAAAAACATATCTTTGAAATACTAGTAATATTTTTCTGGAGGATTGCAATTCTGACTAAACAAAAAAATAAACTACGTAATAATATTCAATTGAAAGACTTTGAGGAGCTCTAAAAAGACAAAATTTCATCCAAAAAGTAATATTTCTCTTAAAAACTGCAATTCCAATAAAACAAAATATATACGGGGTTCCTCAAAAAGGTTATTATGACACAAATGAAACAAAATCTTATTTACATCCTCTACAAAACGAAAATTAACTACAGAGTAAATAATATATCTGATAGAATTTGTGTAGTTGTAAAAAGACATCTAGAATGCGAGGTGAAAACTCAGCATAAGTGGAGGTAAACAAAGTCTTTTCTACATAGTAATATTCCTCCAGAAGGTTATGTATGCACAGTTCTATGAAGGACAAATTGAACTATCTTAGGAGTTTGTACAGTTCTAAATAAGAAAATCTGAACTACGGAGTATTATTCCTTTATGAGACTATATGTACTTCATTCTCAAAAAAGACAATATCTGAATTACAGAGTAATATTCCTCTAGGAGGCTATGTTAATCTCTATTAAGACAAAATATGAACTACGGAGGAATATTCCTCTAGAGGTCTATGTGCATTTCTAATAGCCATTAGGGCAAAATCTGAACTACGGGGGAATATTCCTCCATGATGCTATGTACATTTCTGATAGGGCAAAATCTGAACTACGGAGTTATATTCCTCTAGAAAGCTATGTTCATTTCTTATAAGACAAAATCAGAACTACGAAGGTGTGTTCCTCTCGAAATTTACATACATTTCTAATACAACACCACTAGGAGACTTTGTACATTCCTAATTAGACGAAATATGAACAAATGAGTAATATTCTTTTGAATTCTACGTAGAGTTCTTGTAATACAAAATGTGAACTATGCTGTTATATTCCTCTAGACGGCTTAGTACAATTATCATTTGAAAAACTGTGGAGTAATATTTCTCTAGAGGGCTTTATTCAGTTCTACTAAGAAAAGAATACTAGCTCCAGAGTAAAACTTTTCTTCTTGGAGGCTAAGGCTATGTACATTCCTTTAGTAGGTTCCTTACAGTTTTTTGTGAGAAAAATAAAATACTCCATGTATTTTGCTCTAAAAAGATATACGCAGCTCTTGTGAGACAAGACCAATATCCGAAGGCACCGGAAGGCTAAATACAGTTCTATATACATATAGTTTTTACATAAATAGCTACGTTGAAATTGATGTGAATAAGGTTTGATGAGATGGTTTCGAGTGCACAGGTATTGCCCTCGCCTTCATTTTGAACGTGTGGATGAATTGAATAGTGGTATATTAGACTAAACACGCAGGGACAGATCCTATGGTATCCTTGCACAGTTACTTCAGCATTCAAAACTTTGGTATGTAGTGGAGCATCTTTCTTGTCATATATTTTTCCAATCACAGAAAACGCTGCATCTAGAAGCTTCGTGCGTATCCAATAGAGAGAAATCACTGATGCACTCTTATGTCCCTAAAATGAGTTATATTATATGTAAAATTCAGCATGAATAAGTTTTACATACATGTATATAATACGTAATGTTCTGAGCACGCCTATTAATTCAAAAAGATACTAGGTCAATCTCTTCCGTGCATGCATGCTTTTTTCAGAAATGATAAATCTGCATATCATTTATATATCGGTCATGATTAAAAAGGGTTTTGAGGATGCTCCTTTAATAACTGCGGAATGTGCAAATTCAAATTAATTCTTTATTTTAAAACGCATATCAAATTATTAACATAGCTACGTTCAAAACCTGATTTTAATGAAATAGTTTACATGTACTTACACGATGAATAAATTTCACAAACATAACGTTAACGTTGTATGAAAATATATTTTTTAAAGACTAATTGGTTTTTTCAGCAGATAATCTACAAAGATAATAAACTGGTAAGCATTTTCTTTGATGGACACATGATATAGAGATTCATGTACATTAAGTTTAATTCTACTTACAATGTAAATAAAGCCTTGTTTATTCCTAACATCATCAACATATTAAGCGATTATTTGTGTTGAATAAAAGATATTTTAAGAAGGTAATTTTCTCAAGTAAAATCGACCGAACTGATTAAAAAGAAAAGTTCAAAGAATGGGCAAATTGCTTGGAGTCCTACTTTAAGGACAGATGATACAAACTTTTGTCAAAGATTTTGAAAATAGCAAGTTGGGTCATGTTTAAATGTGTAAATTGAATAACTTTCACCGCGTAGTTTTTAACTTTTTATTCAAATTTGCACAAAAATGGAATTAAAAGTGAAAATAATTGATTAGATTAATAAGGATGGTTTCAGAAGGGCATACTTTTGAACATTAGAGAAGGTTTAAAATTTCTTTATTTTCTAGAAATTTATTATTTGCATCATTTGCAATGAAATTAGACAAAAAAATATATACCAATCCAGACATCCATTTTTTGTTTGTATCATCTGTCCTTAAACCAAAATATGTTTAGAAATATATTATCCTAGAAGAAATATAAAGTCTTATCAATATCTTTTATCGAATATGTAGATAGACACAGTAATTAATGTTTCAGCCTTAAAGATGAGGGGATCCAGAATTGTAAATTGACCCTGCAAAACATATACCATTATGGACCAGCGGGTTAAATTTCCAATGTGGGTAAAAACGCCATTTCTCGGTGCAAAGAATGTATTTTTTCCCTTTAAGTGAAAACCCCTCTGAGCCATAACTCTCATTCCCACTGACATTTAAAACAAAAAATTCATCTGTAAGAACATAAATTTTACTCCATTTATTAGATGCTTTAGTTTTTTTCCTGAAAGTTTAAGGAAACAGAAGTTAATGGTATTAAAAAAATTATATCAGTAAAGGGTTAAGTAAACTTATCTGCTTATTGTTGTAGATGAAAAAAAATGTTCCTGTTTTTATTTATTTATTTATTCATTTTGTATTTTTTTTTTAAATATTATGTATTTTTTGTCTCGCTAAAAGCTTGTATAGTGGAGCTTTGAATCGTTTATTTTAAACAGATAAAATATTTATATAGATAAAATAAAGGCACACATTGCTACATGTAGTAATATATAACCCTATCCTACATAAAATAATAAATTATCTTTAGAGAAAAAGTTAGAAGTTATATTTCTTTTTAATTTTTGCCAAAAGATCTCACTCTCAGTTCAGAAGTGTTTTAGTAATATTTTGAAAACGTATAGTTAGTAACGGGTAATTAAAGTCTTGTTATAAAACAACATGGCATATTAAATAGACATTAACAACAAATCAAACTTTTCTCCTCCACCACCCACTGCGAGTATCTTGAAATACTCAAGGATGCAGATTATATTTTATGCGTGCTGGTCATAGAACGATCGAGGGAAGCTGTTCGCTAATCAATAATGGCAATTTAACCATGACAAATAGTCTGCATTTGATCATACAAAGGCCTTTCTTAGCTTTGAAACTATTTTGGAAATCATCTGGGTTGGCTAATTTAGTGTTAATATTCTCACAAATTGAACGGGCATGAAAAACAAATTTTTCCTTGAACATAAAGTTTATAGCTAACTTCAAATATTAGAATTGAAATTATGTCACTCTTTGATAAACTGTAACGTATACGTAGCTTTTGTAAAAGGCTTCCTCGTTTTTTTTTTTTAATGTGCTTGTTTTAATTGTGTTGCAGTTTTAAAAATTTGGTATTCATATTTATTTTAACACAAAAAAATTAATTGAAATCAAGTGTGGAAGTATGACTTGAACCTTAAATTGGTCTGAGGAGTATCGATAATTGCATGAACCAAAGATGCACAAGTTCGATTAATTTAATTGAAACTTGACAATACTTAAAATGCAAATTGTAGTCTTCTAGTAAACGAAAATGTGTATAATACATGTAATGTCTTGTAACATCCGTCACAAATATATGTAGATATTAGATCTTTATATGAACAAGACATTAACATGAAAGGGCTTTCAACTTACAATGTATCTGAATGTTGAAAATGGTAGACATGTAAAGAAACTGTGTTTACGGAGAAAGATTTAAGACAGACTTCTATTTACACCGTCCTTTTTTAAAACCTGTACCAACTGCAAGTAGGTGTACATTTAATGTATATTTAGGTGCTACGTACTAATATTTATTATTCTGTCTGTCCTAGTTTCGGTTAACTATAGAAACCAAAAAGTCTTACCTGATTGCAAGAAATCCAAAACGGAAAGCTTTTCTACCAAAACTTCTTGACTAGTGGAATTTTTTCCTAAGGAAAAGATCCAGATTTCCAGACAAAAAACAAACTCAGGCCAGTTTTCTTTCCCTAAAACTTTGCAGGAAAAATAAGAGGTTAAGATACATGGTGCACCCAGATTGTATACAGCTTAAAATAAGTCATGCAGAGCACCTGAAAAAAGTGTTTTTACGTGTAAACATACGTATTATATACTCAGTGTATATCTACATGATCTGGCTATTGTAAAAATAAGTACCTGTTCTTGTAGTAAGGCTGAAACTAATTTGTAACAATTTTAAATCTTTATTCTTCAATCGTTATTTTATTTGTTTTTTTAATAAATCCATTATCTATTTTTAGGAATGAAATACAACTTCAGACTTACCAAGTTATCCAAGACTATTGTTGCTTCAATGTTGAGAAAAATATTTAGATTCGTCACAAGGGTGTTCCAAACTTCTTTTCAGTAACTAATGCTGCGTAATATCATGGATTGATTGACTCCTTTGTAAATGTACTGAGAAGTCCAAGGTTTGTAATATACGTCCTCAATATCCCGCATACTCTGTATCACAAAACAAACCGTTCATATGTATCACTTTTGCTGCAACCCAAAGGACGGTGAATAAAAGTTCGATTTTTGTTCCATTTTCTCTCATAATGATTCAGCTCATTTCTCATGTCTGTTTATTATTGGTGGTTCACTGTAAGAATGCACACGTGTATTCCTAACACCACCAGGAAGTACTACCGGTAATTATTTTGATATGTGATCTAAGGCTGTAACTCGATTCTTGCATGTATGTATTTCGTAATACCGGTATCATGAATATCAGACTCAGCGTAGTAAATCCCCCATCACAGACACCGTCCCTCACACACACACACCCTCGCAGGAATAGGATTTTCTTTTGAATTTTGATATTAAAAAATTTCTAGCTACCCCCCCCCCCCCCACACACACACACTTTCAAAAAAAAGATGCTACGTCCCTGCGATAAAAGTACAAAAAATCACTTTTGGTGCGTATTGTCCCTCCACAAATTTCATGTACAATAAAGTGCAATTTAACAAATCAGCAGTTACTATAACGTAAAAGCATACTACTGAAAATAAAAAATATCTTTTGATTGCCGATTGATAGGAGAAGGAAGAGAAATGCTGTTTATTAACAAATCAGTAGAAATTTAAGATTAAAATTACCTTAAAAAACATAATTTTAAGTATCTTGTCAAAAGTTATTCCTCCAATCCACTGGCATTGGTCTTGGGAAATGTAAAAACAGAATGATCGAATGTTGTCTAGTCGTATTAAAATTAAATACGAAAAATATATTCTAAGTCCAAATATCAAAATATTTTATTTACGTGACTATGGTTTTATGTTGCCTTGCTTTTCCAATAAAAGAAAAGTTTTGTGCTTCCTGATGCTTCTCTGATCCGCGTAATTTGACCTTGTCGTAATGAGTTTTGATCAAAATGCCACATCAAATGATCATTTTTTATCTCCAGGGCACTCTTACCTTGGTTAATTTCATATTTTATTATAAAGATATGAGACAACAATTTTACACATCAAACCAGTGATCTTGTCTATGTCCATATGACCATTGCGCCTCTAGTTCTATGATTAGTATTATCTTTAAATGTTTTCTATATCAAAATTATGGATATTTCTCAAACCAAATTGCTGCATTTCATTTCCTGAAACCTGCATAGCATTTCAAACATTTTTTTTTCATTTCCGATATTTTTTCTTTTCATTTCCGACATTTTTTTTTTTTTCAATTTCGGAATTTACCTGTCCGGCAACTTAATGTTTGCCAAGTAAGTGAAAATGGAATTTAAAAGTATTAATTGCAAAATATTGAAAAAAATTTATAACTCGTATTTATTGTAAACTTTACGAATACGTAATATCGCGAGTACCTCGCAGTTGTCTTAACTTACCGCCGCTCTTTTGCGTGAGAGTCGAGAAAGCTCTAGATTTTGGGGACACATCGATCATTTTAATGCCGAAGGTGCAATGTATTGCCAAAAATTGAACTCCAAATACAGGTGTAGTAGATTGTCAACTAAGGAAAGTTTAGAATATTGAATGGCTTTAAAATGTGACGATTATCAATAAAAATTTAATGAGAAAAGCCCGCTGAGTTAAAAATATCGTTAAAAATGTCACACTTTGGGATTAGCTGGTCTCAAAAATTAATTAAGCTTGTTCAGCGACTTTTAATCAAGGTATTCCAAAAGGATTTTTTTACTTATCTATCCTTATTTATAAACTCTACAATAACCGCTCTTGCATTGTATTCAATAACACATTTGACCCCATCCAACAGACGTTTCCTACCTCCATCGCGAAAGAGTTCCGCTTAGTTGAGTAATCGCGATATAAAGTATTGTTATAGAAAGATAATAATGTTGAGCAGTGATGCATTTGATGATTTTATCAAGCTCAACTATGCATTTTATTCACAAATCTACTCTTACTAATACTTATAGGTACTTGAAAACGAAAGAAACGTCATATCTTTATAAAAAGTACATGTACATGTTACTGATTTTCTTCATTGTACAATCATTTCCTTTAAAAGTTTGTGGGTTTCTTGAAGTTATAATAAGGAATCATTTAGATTCCGACGTGTAATGATCAGATTCAGTTGTATCGTACTTATAAGAGGTCCATATGTTTCCTCGTCTGAAAATTGTATTTTTTCTTAAAATCTTATCATCTACGGGATTCGTCTTATTTATGTCTAAAAAAGGATAATTTACAAAATACATGTAAGTTAATAATACGCGTCGTGGTGAAACCGGGAAGATGAATTTCGCTGGATGTCAGTCAGGCGCGGATCCATAAATTTTTTCCAAGGGGGGGGGGGTTACCTCAGTCAAAACAAAAACCTATTTCGTGGGGGGAGGGGGGGTGGGGTGGGGGATGTAGTGGTGACTTTTGTTGTTGCCTCAAATCTTTCACCTTACATACCCATTTCAAATATATTACCAGAGGGGTCTGCGTTTTCCAAGGGGGGTGCATGGTAACTTTTTTCTTGTTTTAGTCAATTATACTCAGGAATATACTTTCACTTAGATCCTGCACTAAAACTAAATACAGCTCAAATTTTATTCGACATATTTAACACGAATTCAGGTCGATGCTATTTCAATTGGTCTGAGATTACTCATTTGGAATTCCATTCAAAGTTTTAATACGAAAAATTGAATAAATTTTTTTACAAATATAAATTTCTAGAAACACCAATAATTCATATGAAATAGGCCTTTAATTGTCACCAAAAATGTTCTTCTAAGTAAACTATGTTATGACATGTAATCGAGCAAAAACGCAGTTTCTTGATATCGGTCGCGCAAGATGAACTATACTGCTGTATATGCAGCAGTTTCAGAGGTAAAACTGTAGATGGACATGTAATCCATCGTCGCAAACCACGGCCAAAATATACGATCCTCTCCCATATGCGGACTCCGGACCGTTGTTTGAGACGATGCATGTCATCAGTCTCCAAAACATTCCTAGAGATGCGGAGAAGAAAATATTGCTGCAGAGGGCTAGATTAATTCGTAAAACAAAAAATCTTATATTTGTTCTGCAAATTTTGTAAACAATGACTATCCGTCTGCAGAACATCCACTACCGAAAATGAAATTTAGCTTTTATTTAACCCCCCCCCCCCCCAAAAAAAATAGGCCTATTCGAATATGTATCAGCATTTTATCAGTAATCTGGTTCGATTTTTCTTTTGTAAGAAGGGGGGGGGGGTCACACAACGCCTTATTATACTAGTATACAGATTAATGCAAATCCAGAAAGATTCTTTGACTGAGAAATTCAAAAAATTACGAAATAGTTAGATTTCTTTTTATTCACAAATACAATTACAGTTTGTCGTATGACAGAGGCATTACACCATGAACATACACTTTCTTTATAGCGCATGCGTATTAGACACAGTAAAGGAGTTCCCTTCAGGAGAAATAACTCACCTTTTTGAAATGGAGAATAGAAGTCTTGTACAGGATATAGATATTGCATATTATGGATATCGCATCTTATGTCGGTATGAATAAAGATTATCTTTGCAAAGGCTTAAAAACATTTAATATATCCATTAAATCCTCTTTTAAATGTATATTCAGATTTTAGAAATTTGCGGACGAAAGTGCCATGTGAACATGTTTGGATTTTACAAGAAATTCGAACTCACACGACATGAAAAATAAGATGACCCTTGCGGCTGACAAAGCTCACAACATCCGTCGTGGTCTAAGCTTGTTTAGACCCAGCTGATGAGCACCAACAAAATTTACCCTAGATGCGGGTGATTTAATGGGGATACTTAAAAATGTTTAAAAATTGGGGACAAAAATAAAAAAAAATGTATATAAGGAAGAAGATTGTGTAAGAAATTTAGAGATGTAAGCGTAATTGCTTTTTTCATGTTCGTTATGCTTTCGATAAAAAAAAAACACGAAGGAAAGGAAAGGCGGGTGAATCATCGAAATTCCGCAAACGTTTGTAGACCTCTAGTTCTTCCCTTAAATCATTAACATATCGGAACATTCCAGGAATAATAACATGTATCTCTTTGTTTTCGTTTTACTTTCGTAGCTTTGTCATTTCCAAAATTTTGTAGCATATTTCGAGTTTGATGATGGATATTGAGAGTATACAGAAATCACGATTTTTTAAAAACGAAAATGTCTACCAAAACAAGCTATTGAAAAATCGTGTGCCACATAAGTACAATTATTTTTTCAAATTTTCTGAAAAAGGGTGATCGTCTTAATGTAAACTATAGGAATACAAAACATTTTGCAAACTGTTTAGCGTAATTTGAAACAAGTTACATCTGTATTTGCAAGAATTTGGTAACAACCAGTGTTTTCGAAAATTTCTGACCGATCCGATCGTCAGAGTACATAAGACAGTGCATTAAAAATTTAATTTCGTTTTGAGCAAATTCAGATTTAAAAAGGATCGCCGTGATATTTTTTCAGTCTGTATTTATTATGTCGTAATAAAAAATTACAAGATTTGAAATTTTCACATTCATAATACCGTACCCGCTTGAAATGTGGGAGGGTATACATGTATAGTGAACATAATGTCCGTCTATCTGTTCGTCCATTCGTCTGTTACGTATAAAGGTACCCATCTCTTATCCGCAACTCTTTTTAAACCACTAATTGAATTTAATGAGACGTTTACTGAATCTGCGTTTAACAGATATTAGCCTTTGAAAGTTTTAGGCATATCTAGGATTTTCACTACAAAAATATTTTGAAATATACATAGGTACGCACCTTTAAAACACTGAAAATCTTATTGCCCTACGTATGTACGAATATGTGCCTATCATGAGTCCTTAAAGAAGAGTTTGTGTTTTATTATGAACCCAGGGTGTATATATTGGAGGGGGGATTCTGTCGACAAGTCAAAGATGAGAGAATTATTTCAGATTTCATATATCCAATACACATAACACAAAAACTCAGTAAATTTTAAAAAAAAGTTGTACATGTACTCCTTATGTACTCAATAAAACAAACATTTTCATCTCAACATTAAAGTAGAATTTAAAATAATAAGTAGTTCAATATATTAAAAAAAAAACAAAGAGCGAGGTGAGTACTATATATACGTGTATATGTACTCAGGGTGGTTAAATCAACGTAAGTATTGACCAAAGATACATGTAATTAAGTTACGTTTTTCCCCCAAAACTGCAGTATGATTTTTTTTATAAACTCAGTAAGCACGTTTGTTTTGAAAGTCCTACATGTAGCTAAACACAGAGAAGGAAGCAAGAAATAAATCGGAATTTTCTTTTGGCGTGATGTAAAAAAAATATCTTTGAAAGAACTATCAAAAGCAATTCATACTGAGTGTATCAGATAGAAAGCTCTCGATCTATTTTAAATGGAGGTAAAAATTTAAAATATGGGGAAAGATGAAAAAAAATTTCATATCTTAGTGTATCAATCGGAAAGTTATGGAGCTCCACCTAATTCAATATATCAACTTATAACCAAAGAGCAAAATACAACTCTTTACAAACACTCTGGTTTCGCAAAATTACTACATGTATTAGTTTTGGGGGGTATAGAAGTCAATTCGTTGACATGTAAAAATACGTGATCGTTAATTTATTTATGTCTCAGCCATCGAAGATTCGGAGATATATACAGCAGTTTTGCCCCGTCCGCCTGTCTGTCTGTTTGTATATATAGCTTTCTGTTTCCTTATTTTGTCCATAGAAAACTTATGCCCAAAACTTTTGATTGGCTGGAACTTTGGCTTTCATATTTAATACATTTGCATTTCTTGCAGTGGCGTAGCATCGTTTTTGAAAGTGGGGGGGGGGGGCACCCAGAGAAAAAAAATTATTTTTACTTACCTGAAAAAGTTGACAAGCAAAAAAAAAAAGGAAAAAGTTGCCGAAAGTCGAAAATCCTATTTCGTTGGGGGGGGGGGGGGGGGGGGGGCAACCAGGCTTTCAATTAACATTTCCTATAGTACAAGTAAGGTTGCTAGGCCCCTGTCTTGTGACAAGGCCTTTCTTTCGTTAACTATTGTATAAAGACATTCATTCTTTGTGTGACATGGTCTTTTCTTTCGGTACCAAAATATTTAAACTCCTGACCTTGGACTTTGACCCAATTTACAAACAACATCTACATCACTAAACTTTAACCTTGTTCATAATTATTGAACAGCTCGTATCAAGCCTCTGTACTTCACATGTGTATTCTTTGTGATAAGATCTTTTACGGATTTAAATATTTTTTACCTTTATCTTTGAGTTTGAGCTTCTTCTAAAAACCTTCAATCGTGCTAGATGTAACTGTTGAACAATTAGTACAGGAATCTTTATACTTCACAATACATTCAATGCGACAAGGCTTCATTTGAATACCAACAGTTTTTACCTATTGAGCTTGATCTTGAACTTTGACCTACTTTTAAAAAACTTTAATCTTGATTGTAAAATTGATGATTTGTGCTAGGGCTTTTTAAATATTTCACATGTGTTTTCCTTTTGACAAACTCTTCCCCTGGGTACCTTAAATTTGACCATTTGACGTACGTTAACTTGCATTTGAGTAACTTCAACCTTCGACAAAAGTTGGCGAAGGGGGACATAAGTGTTTGAGAAATCTTGTTTCTGTATGATTTCTCAAAAAGTACAATTTTTAAAGTATCATAACAAGGTGTCTTATTGTATACAAATAGTTCCTGTTTGAATTTAAAAATAACGGTACATTTTTTACGTAGATGGGTTAGCAAATTTTGTGAAATATTATATACTTATACTGTACAACTGATTGGTTCTTTGTAATAAACAATACAATACAAACATTGTTTTAAAATTAGACCTAATCAAGAATATTGATATCAAGACTACAGGAGTGGAATCGAGGCAGTGTCAGGTCCATGTATTTCTTTCCTGATTAAAAATATTTTAAGAGCTGATAAACATGATTATCGTAAATAAGAGACCATTACGTTTCTTTTCAATATTGAGTTCAATCATACACCTAAGCTTAAGGTTGGTAATTCATTTTTATTGACAACATTAATTGTTTAAATAGCTAGAAAGTGTCGTAAAGGAAACAACATTCTGTTGTATATATAAAGTTTTAAAATGGGTCCAAATCACCGCGTTTAAAACTTCATTTGCTGAAATACATCATGTATCATTTTAGCATGATTAAATACAGATCTTAGAGTTTCTACTTTTAACATTTTATAATAATTTTAAAAGATCAGAAATTTTGGAATAGATATTTTCCCCCATTTGTAGAAACAAGTGTTGCACCGCGTATATGCTCAATTAAACAGATTTTCAATGTGTGCGTTTTATGTTTTAGTTGATTTGGAGAATGGGATTAAAATCTGTCTATAAACGATCAATTTGTGTTGATGCTTTACGTACCACAATATCTACAAGCACATTATTACTGAGGAATTTAATATGCATGGAACATGTTGGAAAAAAAAGAACAAAAATTTAGAATTTCTCAACAGTGCTAAAATCGCATGGTGTAGATTACATTGTAAGTAGTCCTACATGTAACATGTGTTTTTCCTTCATTCATATATGAACTTCTAGTGTATGATAATTTTTCAAATAATTGTTTGGTCACTTAATTTTAAAACCAATCCCCTTCCCTCTGAAATCCCTTACTTTTGTCTATAATAATAACACAGCTGAAATTTATAGGAATACGTGCAAATGCAAAAGGCGCGCCCTGCATTTTTTAATCTTGATTCATATTTTTTTTTTAAAAATTCATTCTTTGCATCATATTTTTTAGAGTCATTCTATGACACAAGAAATAAAGAATTCGTGAATTTAATTGATAAGCAGCATCAAATTATAATAAAATGTGTGTATGGTTCAAAGTTTTCAGTTTCAAAGCAAAAAATTCTAATTTATTCATAGGCGTCGAAACCGGGGAGGAGGGTTGCAGAGGGTGTCTTTACCCCCTTTTCCCAAATATACACATGATATAAGCATTGATAATTGGACTTAACCCCAAAAACATTTTTGTTATTACATTTTCCAGTCCTTCCGTCTCTTATGTCATTCATTTCTTTTACTCCGCTCCAAGTTACTCTCACAAGGTCCTAGCAAGGTCATTGTGTTCTTTCTTCACATGAATAGACAAAAGCGATTGACAAAATTGACTTAACTGGCAGAATTTCGGTAATTTATTGCAGGCAATGTTAATTTCTGAACTGGCTGCAGCTCTTTACTTTGTAATTAAGGCCAGACTACCAATTACCCTACTTTACAAGGTGTGACCGATCCTGACACTCCTACGTGAAAATGACACCTGCATCACATTAGACAAGGGTTAGCAAATTATACAATGTACAATGTACGTTGTAACAATAAAGCTGGTTATACTTATAAATAAAACATCAACATTTCATGGGTGTCAAATTTACAATTTGATTAAGATTTTGACCATGCTTGTCATCAGTGTATATAAAATTGTATTATATAGTATTAAAGTAAATTACAGAAAAACCCTCAACCTGTCGTATTCTGCTCTGATTTTTTTTAATTTTTATAAGGACGTGTATTTACGGTACCTGGGTTATTTTAATTAATAATCATAATTTTTACCACTTTGCTTCTCATATTTCATGAAAAGTTGCATTTTATGTAAGTATACATGAAATATGAGATATGTTATTTGTTATTATGTTCCCCAAACGAAGTTGGGGAACATATTGTTTTTACTCTGTTTCTTATTATTATTATTATTATTATTATTAAGGTCTTCCGTCTTCACGGAAGACCTTATAGTGATTCTATTGTTTCTTATTATTATTATTCTTATTATTATTATTCTTTTTTTTGACAAAATTTTGTGCAGGCGATTTCTCGAAAACTATTCAGCCGTTTTTCATGAAACTTTCACAAAATATGTGTCATTATATGAAGTTGTTACATCCGAAGAAAAATTTGGAAAATTTGCTTCTGGTGCCAAGTTATGGACAATTTCCTGATTTTAAAATGCGATTTTGTCGCGCACTTTTATCGAAAATGGTTGAGGATATGAACTGGAGACTTATTGGAGATGATAGATCATGACTTTGTGGTTTGCAGAATCGCCTTTTCGTGCGTCGTCATTACTTCCGGTAGTTACGAGGTGTACATTGAAAAACAGTGTATTTTCTAACTTTTTTGTTTTTCAATATTTTTCATTTATTTTTGGTATGTAAATAGAGACTCTTCTTATAATGCTAATTATATAATTTGTTTGAATATTGATAAATCTAAACTCCAGATATAAGCATTCGAAAATCTGAAGCGGGTCCAAAATGGCGGCTGTCTCCGATATTTCGCAATGGGGCAGCAGAGCGTTTGCTTAAACGAAAGTAACATAAGGATTAATGAAATGTAAAGGAATACTCGATTGTCACGTCGTTGTTACGTTGCAGTTCTATGTCAAACTAACGTCTTCTATAATTGGTTTTGGCTGGTTTTCAAAGTAGAAAATGAAAAGACTAAATGTGCAATTGAAATTTGAATCCTAATATCTTTTGTGCATCACGGAAAAGCAGATCTTAAATCATACTTATAAGTAATACTTTCTCAAAAAAAATATCAAGTTATATTGTAAGTTTAAATCTTAACCACTTTTTTTTCTATTCACACTTGTTTCATATTAAACTAATAACTAAGACAAAAATAAGAAAACGATTTTTTTAAAAGATCGCTTCATGAAGTTTATTCTAGCATTCTTGTCTCAAAGATCTGATTCAAGTTATTGAGCATTAATGATACATGATTCCTTGACCGTCGTAGGGCGAGCCGTGTTTTTCGGCGAAACGTTTCAACTTTTTTCGATAAACTTATCGGGATAGTTCACATTGGGGATAAACAGGAAATTGAAAAAAAAAAAATAATTGTTTCATCGCTTTAGTGTTACATGCATATGTACATTATGGAATTTGTAAAATGTGTTAAATGTACTTTCAAAACTTCGAAGCGAAGGCTTTTAGAACGTTCTTATTTCAATTTCATTGAAGATATCACTTCTATTTGATAAAACATTCCAAAGAAAAGGTGCGAAGATTAACTCGTGGTGTTTGGCGCTAAATTTTGAATAGTGACCCGCTTTTGATAACACAGAGAAGGAAGCAAGAAATAAATCGGAATTTTCTTTTGGCGTGATGTAAAAAAAATATCTTTGAAAGAACTATCAAAAGCAATTCATACTGAGTGTATCAGATAGAAAGCTCTCGATCTATTTTAAATGGAGGTAAAAATTTAAAATATGGGGAAAGATGAAAAAAAATTTCATATCTTAGTGTATCAATCGGAAAGTTATGGAGCTCCACCTAATTCAATATATCAACTTATAACCAAAGAGCAAAATACAACTCTTTACAAACACTCTGGTTTCGCAAAATTACTACATGTATTAGTTTTGAGGGGTATAGAAGTCAATTCGTTGACATGTAAAAATACGTGATCGTTAATTTATTTATGTCTCAGCCATCGAAGATTCGGAGATATATACAGCAGTTTTGCCCCGTCCGCCTGTCTGTCTGTTTGTATATATAGCTTTCTGTTTCCTTATTTTGTCCATAGAAAACTTATGCCCAAAACTTTTGATTGGCTGGAACTTTGGCTTTCATATTTAATACATTTGCATTTCTTGCAGTGGCGTAGCATCGTTTTTGAAAGTGGGGGGGGGGGCACCCAGAGAAAAAAAATTATTTTTACTTACCTGAAAAAGTTGACAAGCAAAAAAAAAGGAAAAAGTTGCCGAAAGTTGAAAATCCTATTTCGTTGGGGGGGGGGGGGGGGGGCAACCAGGCTTTCAATTAACATTTCCTATAATACAAGTAAGGTTGCTACGCCCCTGTCTTGTTACAAGGCCTTTCTTTCGTTAACTATTGTATACATGGTATAAAGACATTCATTTTTTGTGTGACATGGTCTTTTCTTTCGGTACCAAAATATTTAAACTCCTGACCTTGGACTTTGACCCAATTTACAAACAACATCTGCATCAATAAACTTTAGCCTTGTCCATAATTATTGAACAGCTCGTATCAAGCCTCTGTATTTCACATGTGTATTCTTTGTGATAAGATCTTTTACGGATTTAAATATTTTTTACCTTTATCTTTGAGTTTGAGCTTCTTCTAAAAACCTTCAATCGTGCTAGATGTAACTGTTGAACAATTAGTACAGGAATCTTTATACTTCACAATACATTCAATGCGACAAGGCTTCATTTGAATACCAACAGTTTTTACCTATTGAGCTTCACCTTGAACTTTGACCTACTTTTAAAAAACTTTAATCTTGATTGTAAAATTGATGATTTGTGCTAGGGCTTTTTAAATATTTCACATGTGTTTTCCTTTTGACAAACTCTTCCCCTGGGTACCTTAAATTTGACCATTTGACGTACGTTAACTTGCATTTGAGTAACTTCAACCTTCGACAAAAGTTGGCGAAGGGGGACATAAGTGTTTGAGAAATCTTGTTTCTGTATGATTTCTCAAAAAGTACAATTTTTAAAGTATCATAACAAGGTGTCTTATTGTATACAAATAGTTCCTGTTTGAATTTAAAAATAACGGTACATTTTTTACGTAGATGGGTTAGCAAATTTTGTGAAATATTATATACTTATACTGTACAACTGATTGGTTCTTTGTAATAAACAATACAATACAAACATTGTTTTAAAATTAGACCTAATCAAGAATATTGATATCAAGACTACAGGAGTGGAATCGAGGCAGTGTCAGGTCCATGTATTTCTTTCCTGATTAAAAATATTTTAAGAGCTGATAAACATGATTATCGTAAATAAGAGACCATTACGTTTCTTTTCAATATTGAGTTCAATCATACACCTAAGCTTAAGGTTGGTAATTCATTTTTATTGACAACATTAATTGTTTAAATAGCTAGAAAGTGTCGTAAAGGAAACAACATTCTGTTGTATATATAAAGTTTTAAAATGGGTCCAAATCACCGCGTTTAAAACTTCATTTGCTGAAATACATCATGTATCATTTTAGCATGATTAAATACAGATCTTAGAGTTTCTACTTTTAACATTTTATAATAATTTTAAAAGATCAGAAATTTTGGAATAGATATTTTCCCCCATTTGTAGAAACAAGTGTTGCACCGCGTATATGCTCAATTAAACAGATTTTCAATGTGTGCGTTTTATGTTTTAGTTGATTTGGAGAATGGGATTAAAATCTGTCTATAAACGATCAATTTGTGTTGATGCTTTACGTACCACAATATCTACAAGCACATTATTACTGAGGAATTTAATATGCATGGAACATGTTGGAAAAAAAAGAACAAAAATTTAGAATTTCTCAACAGTGCTAAAATCGCATGGTGTAGATTACATTGTAAGTAGTCCTACATGTAACATGTGTTTTTCCTTCATTCATATATGAACTTCTAGTGTATGATAATTTTTCAAATAATTGTTTGGTCACTTAATTTTAAAACCAATCCCCTTCCCTCTGAAATCCCTTACTTTTGTCTATAATAATAACACAGCTGAAATTTATAGGAATACGTGCAAATGCAAAAGGCGCGCCCTGCATTTTTTAATCTTGATTCATATTTTTTTTTAAAAATTCATTCTTTGCATCATATTTTTTAGAGTCATTCTATGACACAAGAAATAAAGAATTCGTGAATTTAATTGATAAGCAGCATCAAATTATAATAAAATGTGTGTATGGTTCAAAGTTTTCAGTTTCAAAGCAAAAAATTCTAATTTATTCATAGGCGTCGAAACCGGGGAGGAGGGTTGCAGAGGGTGTCTTTACCCCCTTTTCCCAAATATACACATGATATAAGCATTGATAATTGGACTTAACCCCAAAAACATTTTTGTTATTACATTTTCCAGTCCTTCCGTCTCTTATGTCATTCATTTCTTTTACTCCGCTCCAAGTTACTCTCACAAGGTCCTAGCAAGGTCATTGTGTTCTTTCTTCACATGAATAGACAAAAGCGATTGACAAAATTGACTTAACTGGCAGAATTTCGGTAATTTATTGCAGGCAATGTTAATTTCTGAACTGGCTGCAGCTCTTTACTTTGTAATTAAGGCCAGACTACCAATTACCCTACTTTACAAGGTGTGACCGATCCTGACACTCCTACGTGAAAATGACACCTGCATCACATTAGACAAGGGTTAGCAAATTATACAATGTACAATGTACGTTGTAACAATAAAGCTGGTTATACTTATAAATAAAACATCAACATTTCATGGGTGTCAAATTTACAATTTGATTAAGATTTTGACCATGCTTGTCATCAGTGTATATAAAATTGTATTATATAGTATTAAAGTAAATTACAGAAAAACCCTCAACCTGTCGTATTCTGCTCTGATTTTTTTTTTTATTTTTATAAGGACGTGTATTTACGGTACCTGGGTTATTTTAATTAATAATCATAATTTTTACCACTTTGCTTCTCATATTTCATGAAAAGTTGCATTTTATGTAAGTATACATGAAATATGAGATATGTTATTTGTTATTATGTTCCCCAAACGAAGTTGGGGAACATATTGTTTTTACTCTGTTTCTTATTATTATTATTATTATTATTATTAAGGTCTTCCGTCTTCACGGAAGACCTTATAGTGATTCTATTGTTTCTTATTATTATTATTCTTATTATTATTATTCTTTTTTTTTGACAAAATTTTGTGCAGGCGATTTCTCGAAAACTATTCAGCCGTTTTTCATGAAACTTTCACAAAATATGTGTCATTATATGAAGTTGTTACATCCGAAGAAAAATTTGGAAAATTTGCTTCTGGTGCCAAGTTATGGACAATTTCCTGATTTTAAAATGCGATTTTGTCGCGCACTTTTATCGAAAATGGTTGAGGATATGAACTGGAGACTTATTGGAGATGATAGATCATGACTTTGTGGTTTGCAGAATCGCCTTTTCGTGCGTCGTCATTACTTCCGGTAGTTACGAGGTGTACATTGAAAAACAGTGTATTTTCTAACTTTTTTGTTTTTCAATATTTTTCATTTATTTTTGGTATGTAAATAGAGACTCTTCTTATAATGCTAATTATATAATTTGTTTGAATATTGATAAATCTAAACTCCAGATATAAGCATTCGAAAATCTGAAGCGGGTCCAAAATGGCGGCTGTCTCCGATATTTCGCAATGGGGCAGCAGAGCGTTTGCTTAAACGAAAGTAACATAAGGATTAATGAAATGTAAAGGAATACTTCGATTGTCACGTCGTTGTTACGTTGCAGTTCTATGTCAAACTAACGTCTTCTGTAATTGGTTTTGGCTGGTTTTCAAAGTAGAAAATGAAAAGACTAAATGTGCAATTGAAATTTGAATCCTAATATCTTTTGTGCATCACGGAAAAGCAGATCTTAAATCATACTTATAAGTAATACTTTCTCAAAAAAAATATCAAGTTATATTGTAAGTTTAAATCTTAACCACTTTTTTTTCTATTCACACTTGTTTCATATTAAACTAATAACTAAGACAAAAATAAGAAAACGATTTTTTTAAAAGATCGCTTCATGAAGTTTATTCTAGCATTCTTGTCTCAAAGATCTGATTCAAGTTATTGAGCATTAATGATACATGATTCCTTGACCGTCGTAGGGCGAGCCGTGTTTTTCGGCGAAACGTTTCAACTTTTTTCGATAAACTTATCGGGATAGTTCACATTGGGGATAAACAGGAAATTGAAAAAAAATATATAATTGTTTCATCGCTTTAGTGTTACATGCATATGTACATTATGGAATTTGTAAAATGTGTTAAATATACTTTCAAAACTTCGAAGCGAAGGCTTTAAGAACGTTTTTATTTTAATTTCATTGAAGATATCACTTCTATTGGATAAAACATTCCAAAGAAAAGGTGCGAAGATTAACTCGTGGTGTTTGGCGCTAAATTTTGAATAGTGACCCGCTTTTGATAATTCAAAGAGAGAAGCACTGTTTCGTGAATGTATACAAGTGGATTTAGAGAAGAGGTTTCAATAGCGTAATATTTAGAGCGTTGGAATTTCATGCTGTCGACTTACGTTCCATCCCCCTTTTGTGCAATTTTCTTTTTTTATATTTTTCAGCTCCATTCTACGTTTTCTTTCTGGAATCGGACGGAAGACCTCTCGTTGCTCGCAACGAGTTCATTCTAATTATGTTCCCCAAACGAAGTTGGGGAACATATTGTTTTTACTCTGTTTCTTATTATTATTAAGGTCTTCCGTCTTCAGCGGAAGACCTTCTTGTTATTCTTAGGTTTCTTTTCCACTATTTTTATTATTTTTATTGTTTTTTTTTCTTACCGATTTTGTGTACACGATTTCTCAGAAACGGCTCGCTCGATTTTCATGAAACTTTCAGGAGTGATAAAGCATCAAACAAATCTGATATATAATTTTTTGTTTTGATGACGTCACTTCCGGTTTTGAGATTTTTGCGATTTAGTGATTTTCAGGGGGTCAGTTTGTCCGCGAGTTTTCTCAAAAACGGCTTAAGATAGAAATTTGAGTTTTTTGAGCAATGATAGAGCAATGTTTGTAGATGTGACATACGCATTTCATTTTTACCGGAAGTGCTGCACGCCGACGCTCGCTATGGTCCAAAAATGGGCATGTCGAGAATTTTAAAATTTCTAACACCTTTTCTTCGATATCTTTTCACATACAAATATTTTGTTAAGACATATAGAATAAAAGAAGTGTAGAATTACATGATCTTTCAGATGATATCTCGTAAAAAGGGCTGGCCCCTAAAATAAAGGGCCTAGAGGGGCCAAAAGTTTTTCATTTATATCTCAAAAAGTACTGAGAATTTGTTATACGTCTAAAAAGCAAAGTTGTTCAAAATGTCAAGCATAATCTGTTGAAGTCGTCAAAATGCGTCCGGCGACGTCACTTCCGGTCATACCGGAAGTCGTCAGAATATGCATATTTTTGCCGTTCTTGACATATTTTTGGGTAACATATGTATCTGGAAGCAAAAAACTTCCTTTTCTGTCTGTTGACATCACTTCCGGTCACACCGGAAGTGACCAGAAGTAGCCAAAAATAGCTTATTTTTGAAGGTTTAAATACAAAATCAAAATTATAAAGTCAATAGAGACCACATAGCTTATTTGCTTTCATTTGTTGACGTCACTTCCGGTCAAAACAGGACGGAAGACCTACTCGTTGCTTTGCAACGAGCTTTGCTCTAGTTATTCTTATTATTTTTCTTCCTGGGAAAATCTTGTCCGCGAGTGATCTTGTAAACTACACATCCGACTTAGGTGAAACCTTTTTAGGGTAAGTAGGCATGTTATGTAGATTTGCGGAATCAAGGTCATTTTGCGCGCACGTGCTTGCAAGAGCGCGCACGTGCAAAACTTAAAATGACCAATATATAATGGATATAACCGTACCTTTTCTATTTTGTGACGAAATGTTTTGAAACTTATAATGTAAGGATATATTAGTAGTATGCACAAGATGATTTGGTCAAAATAGCAAGATCGCACGCGCATGCACGTGTGCTTCGCTCTGATTGGCTGAAACTAAATTCTCAATATCTTTTTTGTTTTTTGATAAAATCATTTGAAATTTTGAACATAGTCATACATTAAGGAGATCTACAGCCTGTAATATAAGATTCATCATGAAAGCATGTGCATGCACATGTGCTTGCAAGAGCTCGCACGTGCAACACGAGAAATATCCAATATAATTGATACAGACGTAACTATTTAAAACATTGATGAAATGAGTTGAAACTCATATTATAAGTATTTATTAGAAGCATAGACAAAATGACATTGTCAAAAAAGTAAGATCTCACGCGCATGCACGTGCGCTTCGCTCTGATTGGCTGAAACTAAAGTCTCAATATCTTTCTTGTTTCTTGTCATAATCCCTTGAAACTTTGAACATAGACCTACATTATGAAGATCTACAGCATGATATATAAGAATTTTCATGAAAGCATGCGCATGCCCGCGTGCTGCAATCTGATTGGCTGAAACTTTAAATGGCTATATCTCCTTTGTTTTTTGACGAAATGTTTTGAAATTTAAAACATAGTCATGCATTAGGATATCCTACAATATGATATAGAAAAAAAAATCATCAAATCACGCGCATGCACGTGTGCTGCAATCTGATTGGCTTAAACTTGAAATGGCTATAAATCCCTTGTTTTTCAACCAAACAGGATGGGATATAGAATATAGATAGATATAAAGGACTCCTACAAGAAGGTATGGTCATCATGCACGTGGACGCACGTGCGTGCATTTGGAACGAGTGAAATGAAAAATACACTTGAACGAGTGATTTTTCATACTTTTGGACTGAATGCTTTCATACATTGTATATTCAAATATGTAGATAGTGTAGACAAGATGATATGATCATAACGCACATGCATTCACATGCGCACGGGTGCAATGCTAAAATTTGAATATAATTGGTATCCTTCTGAGAAAACGTTGTTAAAGTCAAAAATGCACAGAGTTTGTCTTATTTAATGAAGCTTACAGGGAATATGGCACCAAAAAGGAGTTGGGGAGCGTTTGGGGAACATCTGTAACGGTCCCCGTTACAATTAGCACTAGTTATTATTATTTTTCTTCTTCCTGGGAAAATTTTGTCCACGAGTGATCTTGTAAACTACACATCCGACTTAGGTGAAACCTTTTTAGGGTTAGTAGGCATGTTATGTAGAGTTGCCAAACAAAGGTCATTTTGCGCGCACGTGCTTGCAAGAGCGCGCACGTGCAATAGGTGAAATTACCAATATAATGGATATTGCCGTAACTTCTCTATTTTTTGATGAAATTTTTTGAAACTCATAATGTAAGGATACATTAGTAGTATAAACAAGATAGCATGGTCAAAATAGCAAGATCTCACGCGCATGCACGTGCGCTTCGCTCTGATTGGCTGAAACTAAAGTCTCAATAACTTTCTTGTTTCTTGTCATAATCCTTTGAAATTTTGAACATAGTCCTACATTATGAAGATCTACCGCATGATATATAAGAATTTTCATGAAAGCATGCGCATGTGCTCGTGCTGCAAGCTGATTGGTTGAAACTTTAAATGGCAATATCTCCTTTGTTTTTTGACGAAATTCTTTGAAATTTAAGATAAAGTCATGCATTAGGATATCCTACGAAATGATATAGAAAAAAAATCATGAAATCACGTGCATGCACGTGTGCTGCAATCTGATTGGCTGAAACTTTAAATTGCTATTTCTCCTTTGTTTTTTGACAATTTTTTTTGAAATTTAGAATATAGTCATGCATTAGGATATCCTACAACATGATATAAAAAAAATCATTAAATTACGTGCATGCACGTGTGCTGCAATCTGATTAGCTGAAACTTTAAATGGCTATAACTCCCTTGTTTTTCAACCAAACAGGATGGGATTTAGAACATAGATAGATGTAAGGAACTCCTACAAGAAGGTATGATCGTCATGCACATGCACGCACGTGCGTGCATTTGAAACGAGTACATTAAAAATACTCTTGAATGAGTGATTTTTATTACTTTTGGACTGAATGCTTTAATATATAGTATATTAAAATATATAAATAGTGTAGACAAGATGATATGGTCATAACGCACATGCATTCACATGCGCTTGGGTGCAATGCTAAAAATTGAATATAATTGGTATCCTTCTGGGAAAGCGTTGTAAAAGTCAAAAATGCAGAGTTTGTCTTATTTAATAAAGCTTACAGGGAACATGGCACCGAAAGGGAGCTGGGGAGTGTTTGGGGAACATCTGTAACGGTTCCCGTTACAATTAGCACTAGTTGTTAATTATTATTTCCTTACTAGACTTATCAAGCGTGAAGGAGTTTACAAATATTACTATTTCTATTAATAAACATGTATCTAATTATATAATGATGACGATTAATGTTCGGATCCCCCGGAATTTCAAGGTTTTTCAATGTATATACTTAAGGAGGTTAACCAAGTAAAATCATGAAAATATGAATAACCTTGGACCTCCCCTAGAAAACAGGGACCCCTCGGACTCCTCCTTGAAAACAAGGATCTATTTTAAGTTGATATAAAAATTTCCATAGGTTTGATGTTTCAAATGTAATCGAGTACCCCCTCCCCGAAATAGGTTTTGCATGTTTGCCCCCCCCCCCCTTTTTATATAAAATTTCTGGATCCGCGCCTGCTTTTGTATTGAAATACTTAACTTATATCGAAGCTTTGTTGGCACGAATATTATTTTTACAAATTTAACAAGATGAATCCTAATTTAGAAAAAAAAAACAGTCATCTGTGTTTACAAAGAATTGTTGTACTTAATCTATTATGTTTTTATCCAAAAAAAATTTTTTTTATTTAAATTATAGTTTTAAATAAATATTCTTTATTAATTTTTTACATTATACATGTAAAAAAAATCAAAGATTTTGTAGATCAATGTGCCAGTGATATTTTTATTTATTCTCTTGAATATGTCTGTCTAAATGCTCAACAGCACTGCCATGACGGGGAGATCATTTATCTTTCTAATGAACATGATGAACCCCATCGGTAATTTCGTTTATCATGTGTTCATTCCACTGTTGGCTGCAACCGGAAGAGGAATTATTTTTAAAAACCTACAAAATATAGATGAAAAGTTCGGACATTTGCCCGATTCAGCATATTGGAAATGTTTTGAACGAAATGTGAAGCCAGGATGGTTTATAAATCACACACGTGTGAGTATATTCTTTATTGCGAACATCATGAACATATTATAAACAATTATGCTCCACTTTTTACGGATGGCGTTTTACAACCACTGTTTGTCAATCGTCGTAAACATTTATCGTAATATTCTTGAACCCTACTCTCAGCAGCATTTATCTGTTTAACAATTGCAAATTATGAGAGCAATTTAAAATTTTAATGCACTCTTCATGATCTTCTTAAAAGAATCGCATTAAAAAACATGTTTTTATCTTCAGATAGGGTAAGGAAGGGAAGCTTCTACAAAAAAAAAAAATCCTGCATATTTCTGGACCATAAAATGCTAAGACAATAGATCTTATGGACAGAGTCTATATTTTTATTTATAATAAAGTACGCTGATTCTACCAAAGGTTTGAATATCATAACAGCAAAACTAGAGTATACAAGAATTGAGTTTATTTTTTCTGTTTAGATGTATTTTTGTTATTTTTTCCTCGACATCAAAATCTGGTTATCTAGCATACAAACACATTGAGTACATTACGAAGAGATCGACCAGTAAAAAATGTAACTTTCAAGATCCCAGGATCAGATGCTAGGATAAAGTTTGATAAGTTTTGTACTGAAAACAATCAACTTTTAGTGTAATTTAAGTAATAATGATAAGCCGTCCCAATATATGTGCAATATAAGAAGGAATGGGGGGGGGGGGGATTATCAAAGAAAAGATCTAATTCACTGTAGCTTATAGACATTTCCTACTGCTATTTCAAGATATAATCAGTGAAATGTGTTGTCCCAGGATCACATCATTCCTTATTTTCTCCGGTAATATGTTTCCATTTTTTTACAGATAGATTTTTGACTCTTGCCTTTAGAGCGGTGTAAAGGCGATATAGGGAATATTACTCCGTATATACTTTTTTGAACATGTTGAATACGAGTAAATATAGCCGTCCAGGGGAAATTTTTACTAAGATTTTTTAGAGCTGTACATCCATGTAGCCGTCCAGAGGAATATGAGGCAATACAAACACTGAATCAAATTTTCAAAGTTATCTGACATTGTCAAAAAATAATTATAATTTACTCTCTACCGTCTTCTTCGATTAAGTATTTGTTTAAAATATGCAGGTTTTCATTAGGTATCCGTATTGCGTCATATTCTATAAATAATGGTTGTACTATTCTGTCACGTAGCAACAGGGGGGTTGGGGGGCTGGGCAGGGGGGACTGTCCCCTTTGTTCCCAACATTACTTTTAATTCTGGAAATGTTCACTGAAAGGCTGCCCCCCCACACACACACACTTTAAAAGTTGCCCCCACCCCCCATGAAATAGGATTTTCGTGTTTGCTTGACAACTTTTTCAAGTTATTTTTTTCTCTGGCTGCCCCCTTTCAAAAACGATGCTTCGTGGCTGCTATTAGGCTAACACAAATGATGGAAATATCATTGAAGCCCGGAGGACCGGGCTGCTTTATACATACAAGTTTAAGTGTTGGTGTATGGGGATTGGGGTGGGAGTAATTATTTAGAATTAAAGGTTTTCTAAATATTGAAAAGATTGTTAATCAGAATGTTCTTTCCGTTTATAAATTAGGAGATATACATAATATACATCGAATTTCACTTATCGCATAAAAAACGTTCATATTTTATATTCTAAAATTGAAAAATAGGTGATGCATGTGTCTTACTTCAATTTACATTTTATGCAGCCATCATTTACTTCAGGAATTGATCAAGTTTAAAATGGTATCGTTTTTGATTTATTTTTATCCGACTACAAGTTTTCAAAATATTCGCGACTATCGTCTCCATCAGTTACACTGTATAGACGCATGACTTTTCGCACATTTTTGATCAAGACTCATTTTCATTCCTACCTATATATTTCCCGGGCGACAATTGATGGTAACATTGAATGTTTTCTTATTAAGGTCTTGATGTACGCTTTGATGCAAAACCCCGCTGAGGACACATAATCGCTTGACCATAATTGATCTTACTGCATCAGTGTTTATTTACTTCTGTTGTCATATAAAACCCCGAAACGATACATATGACAAGTAACAGCTTTTCAAAAAGCTTGCCTGACTTAATCAATTAATATCTGTAAGAGAAGTGATAAACCTTTTTAACAATACTTTTTTGTGTTTGAAATATGTCTTTTTATTTGGGAACCTTGTAAAAATATTTAATCATTTAACTTGTAAAAGAACGATGCCTTTGCTGCATTTTGAAGAGTTGTTAACAGAATGGTTAATGTATGTGGGTTCTCTGCCAATCGCAACTCCTCGTCCCACTCCTCGGCCCTTATCTAGGGAAGAAGACCACATACTAAATGTATTGTTAATTTATACGTCATGATACCCCCCCCCCCCCTTTCACAAACTTTGAAATAAAAGCATGGATGATGTATATAGACCTATTTTCTGTGGAATATGGAGTTAACTTTATTCAATGTAATGATTTTATCTAAATATACTATAGAAGGGGCTTCTAACTCCGTTTTTACTGTGAACAGGAAATGTATAAATTTCTAACATCCGATGATGTCAATACATTCGAGTTTGTTTTTCGACCTCTGACGAAAAGACCCGAGATGATGCGATTGACTTTTCTGCAAGTAGATTGATCTACCCCAGTAACCCCTGGATCTAAATTTAAGCTACACCTATTCTGAAATCTGTTGTCAAATCATTCATTGTGAACATTTTATGAATGGATATAAACAGAATGGATATAATTAAATACATATGCTGTAGGAAAGTATTTTCTCTAATGAAGATAACAGTAGTAGTTTGTTATCATTGATCTTTTTTTTCTGAAAGGTGGGTACTATAATTTTTTGAGAACGAAATAGGTAAAACCAACATTTAGGCCTTTGTGGAAAAGAAGTCTAAGATTTCGCACAGGTAATCGTCTGGATTCTGGTTGAACTGCGTCAATCGTTTGTGGTGAATGGACTAGTCCATTAAAATATGGAATAAACCAACAGAGGGGAAACAAATTAGAGAAATCATTTGTCCATATTCTGATACATACGATTCACATGTTAAAATAAAATTTGTAGACAGAATTTCTTAATCATAAGAAGATGGAGGTTACAATAACAAACTTAATTTAATTCCATGGAAGTTAGCACCCCTATTCATACAATAGAACAATCCATGAAAAGGCGCGAAGATCGCTTACTCGTGACATTTGGCGCGAAAAGAGCGATTCACCCCTTTTGTAGAATATAAATGAACTGATCCAGTAGTATAGAAATGCAGAAAAAAAGATACACAGACACGTTGAAACGGTAAATCACATGGAATAATCTGTTTCATATAAACAGAGTAAACAAAGTAAATACTGCATTATTTTGCATCAGTAAAATCATTGTTTCCCTGAAAAAAGTTTCTTTTAACATGCAGGTAAAAGATTTCCAATGTAAATCAGCTTGCACAAAATCTAGCTCTCTGGGTATGATCTATTAGTTTCGGATCCAGCAATTATCAATCCTTATACAGCCTGACGCCGTGACGTCAGGCAATAAATATTCTATGCTGTTTAATTCTATTTGCATTTTATTTAATTTTTAAAAAAAACTTTTTATTATACCTCTACTGATTTTTCACTATAAAAAAGTAAATCGATATATTTTGCTGATTTCCTGAAAATCACCGTGAATAAACCGATTCCCTGCAATACAAACAGATTCCCTGCAAAAAAGTATGGGTTTTTTTTGGGATGAACTGATACACACCTATTCGGAACACAGCATTTTCTTTCAACTTACGACAAACTTAGAAATGTTCCGAATAAACTCATGAATGTTCATTAATGAATCGAAATGCATCAACTGGTCCCATATCAATCAAAAAGAACCAGTTTACTGGTAGCAAACGACAACAGAACAGGACGGGGGAATATTACTCCGTCTTTAAGGTTTGCACTTAAGATCTTCATGGCCGTCCGAAGGAATATTACCCCGTCTTTAAGTTTTTTTGCATTTTAGATCTCTTCGTGACCGTCCGGGGGAATATTACTCCATCTTTTAGTTTTGCATTTTAGATGATCTGTACATTGGCGGTTCGGGGGAATATTACTCCTCTTAAAAGTTTTTGCCTTTTAAATTTGTACACAGCGGGTTAGGGGAACATAACTCTTTAGATAAGCTTTTTAAGAGCTGTATATAGCATTTCAGGAGAAATTATTTCTTAGATAATTTTTTACCATTTTAGATCGTCGCATAGCTCTCCAGAGGGATATTACTCCGTAGACAGAATTTGATTTGTTATTGCGGAGTAAAGCTGTCCAAGAGAATATTACTCCGTAGCTGATGTGATGGTGGATGCCCAGAGGAACATTACTCCGTAGATGTGATGGTGGATGCCCAGAGCTAGAACATTACTCCGTAGATGTGATGGTGGATGCCCAGAGGAATATTACTCCGTAGATGTGTTTGCAGACGTCCAGAGGAAATGTTACTCCGTAGATGTGTCTGCAGACGTCCATAGGAATATTACTCCGTAGATGTGTTTGTATAAGCCAAGAGGAATATTACTACGTAGATGTGTTTGCAGACATCCAGTGGAATGTTACTCCGTAGATGCGTTTGCAGACGGCCATAAGAATATTACTACGTAGATGTGTTTGTGAACGCCCAGAGGAATATTACTCCGTAGATATTAGCAGACGTTTATATTACTCTGTAGTTTAGATATCGCTTCAATAGAACTTTGCATACTTAGCGTTCTGGAGGATTGTTACTCTGTCGAAAAACTTTCGTCGTAGTATAGCATTACATAGAGGAATATTACTCTGTGGCTTAGACTTAGTCCTAATAGAACTGTGTAATATAAGCCTTCTGGGGGAATATTACTCCCCAGATAAGTGTTTGTCGTAGCAGATCTGTACATAGAAAACTTTTACCCCGTAGTTCATATTTTGTCTTAACAGACTTTACTCCGTAGTTAGATTTTGGCTCAACAGAGCTGTGCATACATAGGTATAGCCTTCTGGAGGAATATTACTCCGTAATACAGATATTGCTTCAATAGAACTTTGCATACTTAGCGTTCTGGAGGAATATTACTCTGTAGATAAGTTTCGTCGTAGTAGAGCTGCACAGAGAGGAGTATTACTACATAGTTAAGATTTTCTCTTATAATCATCGTACAAAATCTTCTAGAGGAATATTACCCTGTAAATGAGATTTTGTCTTACTTGAACCTTACAACATTCTTGTTTTAGTTTAGATTTGTAAATATCTTTGGAAGAATATTACTCTGTAGTGAATTTTCAGACTTCAGAAGCGTTGCATTAAATGGTCTTCTGGAGGAATATTACTCCGGGGGTAATGGGTGAAGTTTTGGCACACTCGTACATGTGCGTATATTTACAGAGGAATATTACTCCATACTTTAGTGTTTTGTTGAAACACTGTTCTAAATATGAATAAATTTTTTAAGAAGATATCTCTGATTTGTTTCTTCTTATTCGTATTACAGAGGTTGTATTAAATCATATAAAACTCTGAATTGAAACCCGGAAAAGGTACGGTGAAGCACAGTACCTTTTTATTTTGCTGTCCCTTTTAATAGGATCTGAATATATTAACTCATATAGAAATTATCAGATTTATCAACATCTGATCTAGACATAAAATATTCCATACACATAGTTTTTTACAAAGTATCAAATTCTTAGTTTCTCATGTATATCATAATTCATATCCTAATATAGATTAAAATGTTAAAATATTAGTACTTACATGTTTCTGTACTGTTTCTGTCAGTAAGTCAGTGAGAATTCAAAATAATTTAATAATTCACCAGATCTATCTTTCTACGTCTGAAACTCTGAGATCTTTCAAACTGAGTAAATATCACTCACTAGACAATGTAAAACCCTTGACCAATGAAATGTTAATGTTCAACCAATGAATGAATGTGTGTGTGAAATGTATAGGTGGATCAAGAGGGATGGGTGGTAACACTTAATACCTTATTAGTAACTAAAAAGACTTTAGATTCTAATTTATTTAACTATCTTAAATTTATTTTATTTATTTATCATTTATTAAATTACTTAATAAAATATACATCTACTACATATATTTGCTAAATTCATGTTAATCCGACATCACAATTTTGAGAAAAAAATCTTTGGAACGTGAATTGTTAGTACAAGTAAAGGTTTTCGAAATTCCAGAAGTAGAAATAAAACCAAGTTTAAAATGACTGTTCAAATTAATCAATAATCTGATGTCTTTTGTATTGTCAGTTACTCCTACGTACGATCGATGTTTCAATAGATATCAGATTTTGAAAATCCAAATTGTCACACAATATATTCGTATTGCAACTGTACATGTAAGTTTATTTAAGGTATAGATTGTTGAAACTACCGCGCTTATTTTATCCAAACAAAGACAAAGGCTGCTCATATTTCTGCTAGTAAACTATATTTTTTTAATAATATAATCATGTTAAGCAGCATTGTAATTTCTTATGTGTAAAAAATGAAGCAAAGTTAAACAAGATTTTCACTGGAATGTGACTGACACGTCCGAAACATAATTTTGGACCATAAAAGGAACCGAATGGGAAAGAAAAAAAAAACGACAGTCGTAAGGAACTCTCAAAACCAAATGACTTAAAGAGTCAGAGCTTATGACTTTTGTCGCTGTAATTTTTATATTTCATCACCCAACAAAAGCAGACAGCAGAACAAACAAATGCAATATATCCTGACAATGGCCAGCCTCGAGGTCATGGTAAATATGCAAAATGATTGCATCGAGAAGAGGTCTGAAAGATCTGTTGCTTTTACTCTCCCAGTTTAATCGTAAGATAGACTTCCTGCTTCTAAAACAAGAAAGTCGGTTTAAAATATTTTGATTATTGAAACATGGAAATATTTAAGAAGCTAGCTTTTTAAATTATTCTGTCAATTTTCTCCATATGCAATGTTAAGAAAGTGTAGGTTATTCACACCTTTGAAGTAATGTGGAACAGATTTTCTTGTCTATAATTAATTACCTAAAGAACAATCCATTGTATTAGTCGCAATAGGTTTTTATTTAAAATTAGGTTATCATACTGAGCAATACTTACTTAAGGAAGGTCCATACTTTCACGAATCCGGTTTTAATTTTACACACCAATATAAAACATTCTGATTATCACTTATCTGATGAAAAATCTATTTTGATAATTTAAAGTAATTGAGCAATTATGTAATTGTTTTTATTATGTCATTTAGCATACAGAGCATTTAGTATCGTTATTCATGGAAATACAAACACTTTGCACTATGTCCATTTATTACACACACAGATACAAAAGTCTTAATTGCCTTTATGGACCTGAAGCTTTTAATTAAAAAACAAAACTAACTTGAAATCTACTTTTATTGATTTTGAATCCCATATAAATTTTACTATTTTACAATTTTAGGAAAGAATGGTTGAAAAATTGATATTCATTCCAAATACAGTACCGACCAGACCCAACCTGACACAAAGCAGTCCCAGAGCAGTCCCGGGGACTGCTTTCTGGGACTGCCAAAGCAGTCCCGCAGCGGTCCCAAAGCAGTCCCACAGTGGTCCCAGAGCAGTCCCACAGCAGTCCCAGCGGTCCCAGAAAGCAGTCCCAGCAGTCCCAGTGGGCGGGGTTTATTAATTTAATGGGCGGGGCTGACTCAGAAATGAGATTTCCAATAAACAATGGAACTATAAAAGGCAGCTGAATTTTTGTAGAGCAGTATGCCAGGAATGCGAAGATCATTTACATGTATGAGCAGTACCCGCATAGATTTGAAATAATATTTATCGAAGGAAGAAAGCTTACAAACCAACATAAATGAATTGCACTGAACATGAATATTAAATCACAATTATCTCGGTTTTTTTTTTTTTGATTGATATTGGTTCCCATATTTATTTTCTATACAGAAAATTAAAATTGAATTAATTATATTTCACCAGAATTACATTGTGTAGTTTTAAGTACATTGTAGATCTAATCATTATAGATCATGGCCGATTTCAATACTATCGGGACTCTAAAGGCATTTTTTTAAGTATTAGGGCTTTTGAAAAATTCGTTGCTAATTTTGCCAAGTAATATTTTTCAGTATTGATTATTCTTTACTGACATGTTAATCTAAAAATTATTGTTTTATTTGTAAATTGTATTAGTGACCGGTATAAAATCCTAAGATTATGTTCAACATTTATTAATCTTGAAAGAAATCTATACACATTTCATTTATCTTTTTTCGCATTACATTTTTTAGAGAGATTGAAATTAGGGTTATTGTTAATTGAGCAGCGTGTTCAATGATGTGTAACACTGATACGTGTACCCAGATAACATGCATGTTTGATTTTCTGCCCAAAGGCTTAAGAAACCACAGGTGTTTATACTACGAGGGGCGTTCAATAAATAATGTCATCAGCTCGATGATATACAACATAGAAGTAATATGCCATTAAGTTTGACTTTCTCTAATTATTGAATCTTTAATGAGTTGTAAACAGTTTATGTGACCACTTTTCATCGAATAATTTCATTATGGGAAGCTGGAAAACAAGGGCTACTCGAGACACTGCATTATAAACGAATGGTCAGGAATCAGTGAACCAGAGTAAAATTGAACGCGTCTTTAAAGCTGCTGTAAAACTTGTTAATTTCCAAAAAATATATTAACTGAAATATCTGAAAGTTACAGCAACTTATGTATGTTTCATACACACATGAACAGGGGGATTTCAATTAACAAAAATTATACAATGGGCATCACAAATGGGTACCATCCTTGTCAACAGGAACATACAACAACCAATGTATATTAGCAATAATTGAACAAATTATCACTAATTATGTTTAATTGACTATAAATTATATAGCAAAATTCAAAGACATCATTTTGGGGGTAGTTCACACTGTTTTAAAGAAACATTTGATTGTAAAAAAGATAAATACTCAAAGGTCACCCTATATTTTTAAAAATGAGTGAAATCGAGAACGTGTAGAAAATCTAAACAATTATTTTTAAAAAATCAAAAATTGTTCTTATCCACGTTTTTTCTGAACTTCAAACAGATCATGAAACTTGAATCCATTTTGCGTTAAACCCTCAAGGCAAATTTAGAATAAAGAATAAGATGTACTTCACAAAACTGCAAAGGCCTAAGAAGAGCAAAAATTTGCAAGAACACAAAAACAATTTTATAAGCTATTTTCTGAAATATTGGCGGTCTTGTTGTTCAAATTTATATATAGGGAGGCAGTTCAATTTCAGGAGGAGTCTAGTAAGCATTTAAAATATTTGCCCAATAATTGAAGGGTTTATGTAAGAAAAGAAACAGAATGAGGAATTCACTGCATTAATTTTTTTCATGACAGCATCCAAACCAACAGGCCATGAAGAGTAAAGGAGTTTTGGGGATGAACAGAAGGTTAATGTTTTGTCACACCAACAAAATTTGCCAGATCTTTTAACCTTTGACTTGTTTCATTTCACAAACTTAGGAAAACACCTTTCAGAAAGAAAAAAACAAACAAAGCAAATCACAGGATCTTCCATTTTCCAGTATACGAAGGGTCATACTCAAAACTGTGTTCTAAAAACAATTAGAAATTGAATAAAAATGTTACGGACATGTGTTTTAATTAAAGGAGAATATTTCAGTTAAATTATCAAAACAAAATCATAGAAAAGCGTTTTTTGTGTCTTTACGAGCCCTGGTGACATTATTTATTGAACGCCCCTTTTATTTTATTTTATTTATACACATTATCGGCCAGCTGGTAAACAAAAGCAAAACAAAAAAGAAATACATCACAATTCCCGGTATTTTTAACTGTTTATTTATTTATTTATTTATTTTTTAATTTACTCTTTTAATAACTTATTTATAAATTAAAAACTAATTCATCTGTAAATTCCCGTATAATTGTTCACATTGCTTATGTTACGGAAGAATGGTGGCATGATTTTATTTCATGTCATAAAATAAATTGTTAGATTTTTATATAAGGGTTGCATGGAATACTGTTTTAGCGTGGTGCTTGTAAAACGTGTAGCCTTTTTCAATTAAAATATCTTAAATCTAAATGTAATGATTTTTTTAAATAGTGCCAAATGAAAATTTTGAGTATTTAATTTTAGATTTAATAATAAAATAAATCTACATGTAGATATTTTTTCTCATGAGCCTGAAGTTTTATATATTTTAGAAATAGAAATCTCCTCCTGACTTTTAAAAAAATATTATTACATATTCTATATTTGTGTAAATATACAGTCCCTAAAACTATAAATTAATTATAATACACGTTATAATTTATAAAAAGATTATAAGAAATCCTTGCTTAATAAACAGTTTAAACTCCTCTATGCTGCAAGTAAACAAAACAACAGGGAGCCTGAAATTCAGAAAACACAAGGGGGCGGAGCTATTATGTCACTCAGAACCTTTGTAACAGACGAGTGAACAAAGCAGTCCCAGAAAGCAGTCCCAGGGGCAGCTGGGACTGCTTTTCATAGCGGTCCCAGAGCAGTCCCACAGCAGTCCCACAGCGGTCCCAGAGCAGTCCCACAGCGGTCCCAAAGCAGTCCCGGTGACTGCTTTCTGGGACTGCTTTGGTGTCAGGTTAGGTCTGGTCGATACTGTATGGAGGTACATGTTTACGTGTTGAAAAGGCTATTTTGTTAAATTTATCTGGTTGAACATAATAGACATTGTGTTTTTGTGAACCTTAAATACAATTCTTAATAGTTTATAAGAAAATATTAACACATAAACAGTTTAAATCTAGAGAATAATTAGAAAATGGGTCTCTTTGTGAGTTTATGACTCATTTAAGATATTCAAATTACAAAAAAAAATGGTTATTAGTGACTATATTAAGGCGATGAAAACAGTTATAATCAGTCTTGAATAAAAAATTTCCCATTGAAAATAATCATACCCGTAATATTAGAAAACCCTCTGTATCCTATAGAAGAATTAATACCTAGTACAACTAAAGCAAGAACTAGCATTAGCAGAAAGGCCACTGTTTATCTCATTTCATACCTTACATTCCCTCTCTTTGCCGTGAGATAGATTCTTTGACTCAATGCTCAAAATTAGACTTTTTTTTCATTTTTCTTTTATTTCTCTTTTAGGAACCCCTATTCTAGTTTAAATGTTCATCGTAATGGATTGTATTGTCAAGGTAGCGACTAAGTAGCTTTGAGGTATCTTTTAGTGTTTTTATCGCCCGAAATCTTAAAAAAAAATTAAACGTTAGATAATACAACCGTTAATCCAATGACTAATCCTCTCTTGTGGTTACATTCTTCCGTCAATCGCATCATTTCGGGTCTTACCGACAGAGGTCGGAAAAAACAACCTCCAATGTATGAAGATCAGCGGATGTTGAAAATTTATACATTTCCTGATTATTCGAATATTGGATATACGGAGTGAGAAGTCCCTTCTGTTGTATATTTTAGGTAGGACTAATATCATTACATTGATTAAAGTTTAACTCCATATTCCACAGATAAAAGCCCAGCTAACACAAAAACATTTTAAAAATGTTTTTAAAACATTTTCAAAATGTTGCAAAAACATTTTTAAAAATGTTTTAATCACGTGATTTTGTATGGTTTTTTAAACGTTTTTAAAACATTTAGTGAAATATTATAGCAAAATGTTGTCATAAAATTTTCTGAAAATGTTGTAAAAACATTTTCAATAATGTTTAATCACGTGAATTTGTATGGTTTTTCAACGTTTTTAAAACATTTTGGTGAAATATTTCAGCAAATGTTTCCGGAACATTTTCTCAAAATGTTACAAAAACTTTTTTCAGCAATGTTTTAATCACGTAATTTTGTGTGGTTTTTTAAACGTTTTTAAAACATTTAACAAAATAATTCAACAAATGTTATCATAACATTGTTTTTAAATGTAACAAAAAACATTTCAAAAAATGTTTAATTCACGCTTAATTTGTTTGGTTTTTTAAACGTTTTCAAAACATTCAAGTCGAGGTTACAAAAGTATTTTTCCTTAAATATTACTTTTTTTTATTAAATAATGATATATTTATATTTTAAAAGAAATAAATACAAATTATATTTAATTTTTGAACTTTTAATACAAACCCATAATTTTATGTATTCATTATTCAATATGTTAATCACATTTAAATTCCATTCTCAGGTACAAGTTTTAATTTTTTTTTGTTTCAAGTCACTGGGTTTTTAAAGGGTGAAAACATTGTCTAATCCATTCACTGAATTTTATAAGAAAGAATCACAGAATCCTAAGTTCACTGTATAGGTAAAACAGAGCGGCGGATCTATAAGACTTTGTTAGAATCACATACACTGAAAAGGTTGATAAGGAATCTGCCCCTCGGAAAGAATAGCACAATTTGTAAAGATAAGGAAAATTGTGTTTGTATCAGTGTTCTACATCTAATGTATCTTACATGTATAAGATAATCAATGAAAAAAGGCAGAGAATATTTTAAATAATTATATCAAATTTAAGCTCTTCCCTCGATCATTTGAATTGAAAAAAGGAGAAAAATAATTACTATGACAATATTATTGAAGAGTAATAGTATTTACGTACACTTTTGCCTTCACCAAAGTCGGGTCTTTTGAATGTGGGAATTTGAAAATACGGGTGATGCAACCAACACCATGCTGTAAAGAAATTTCATTTTTAAATCAACATATTGTTTGATGATAAACATTTCACAACGACAACGAATACTTGAATCAAAGATATAATTGTGTTGCCTCAAGAATGAAATATTCAAATCAAATACATGTATATATCCTTAACGCGTTGTCATTGCTTCATACTTTTGTACAAAGTTATTGATCACGCACTGGTAGTATAAAAGTAATTTTTAAATGATCTTTTAAAGTATATGATAAAGGAATAATTCTTACCATTCAGAGTTAATAAATCCCGAGGTTATCATTGTGGTTTTATGGTGCAAAGTCTTCTCATTCAAATCGGCACGGAGTATGCGCGCACATCTTGTTTACCAGAATTCAAAATTTGACCTAGATAAGCAGCAAACCACTATACTCTGTAACGCGCTGTCCAGCACGAAAATTGCATAATAGGTTATGACACTGAAAATGACCAGTGGGCCAATCCCTATCTAATGCCTCAGAGTAAAAATCTGGAAGTAGATCACAGATTTGATGAAGAACATTAAAAAAAAAACATTAAGAGTTTTATTAAATGCTTATGATTTTATACATTTATTTATATTTTAACTTCTTTGTTTGTCTATCCTTTCATTTATTGATTTTTTTATTTGTTTTAATCAAAGGACTTTATATATGTCTGTTTAAACAATAAGCCAAAACTAGAAATCATTATAACATACCGGAAAAAATCTTTCAATCAAAAAATTACTACAATTCCTCATTTCAACACTATTATTTCTATATTTTTTTTTCTTTCATAAACTATATTTTAGAAAAATTGCAATCATATTCTTTTGAATGTTTTAAACACTTTTGGAAAATAACATTAAAAAATGTTGCAGCAATGAAAAATGAAGTCTTAAAAAAAAGAAAACACATTAAATTGAATGTTCAAAAATCATTCTCACAACAAATACTCTTTAAAATACTATAAATGAATTATATTGTGCCGCAATAACATAAATGTTTCAGAAACATTTTGAAAATGTTTACAAAAAATGTTACAGAAACTATAATTAAAATGTTTCAATTGTGAAAATAATTATTTTAGTTAATTTTTTAAATAAACATTTTCACTGCCTAGGCCGAAAACTATCTGGAATTGAATGTTTATAACTAAAGGCGATATTAAGAATGTTTTAAAAATATTAAAATGTTCCTTACAAATGCTTCAGAAAGGTATATATGCAATGTTTTCGATTTACAGAAAAAGAATGTTTCATTTCATGTTTTAAGAACGTTTTTAAAACGTTTTATAAGATCTTTATTATTTGGAAGCTATACATACCCTTTAGAGTAATTTTAAGAAAAATGTTCCTTAAATGAATTCAGAATGTTTCAAAAAATTTTGACAACGTTCCTTCCAAATGTTTCAGAAATCCATGCAATGTTTCAGATTTATGGAAAAGGAATGTTTTATTTCATGTTTTTAGAACGTTTTTAAACGTAATATAAAAATCTTTGATATTGAAAGCTAGACATACCTTTTGAAACATTTTTAGAACGTTTCAAAAATATTTAAGAAAAATGTTCCAAAAAGATTTAATCATAAGCTTCATGAAAACATTTTTAAAATGTTTTTTAAATGTTATAATGAGAAAAAAGAAATGTTTTAAAAATATTTTTAAAATGTTTAGTCCGAAATGTTTCGAAAAAACCTTTTTATGACACCAATAGAATGTTTTGAAAATGTTTTGTGCTACCACTGGAGGTCCCCATGCATATTTTTCAAAGGTCGTTTTTCCTCTAGTCGGAAAGGCCCGAGAAGTTGCGATTGGTTTGTTCGTAAGATGTACGAGGGCTGTTCAATAAATAGTGTCTTGAACTATATGACATACATTACAGATATCATATGACATTAAACTTGACTTTCTCTCATTATTGAATCTTTCATGAATTTATAACAGTTTATGTGACCACTTTTCATCACATAGTTTCATCGTGAGAAGCTGGGAAACAAGGTCTTTTCGAGACACTGCATTATAAATGAATGGTAAAGAATCAGTAAACTAGAGTGAAAATAAAAGCTTCATTAAAGCTGCCGTAAAACTTGTTAAAAATCCCAAAGAAATATTTACTGAAATATGTGACATTTACAGCAACCAATGCCTGTTTTATAGACAAAAGAGCACGTGGATTTCAATGATAAAAAATATATATAATGGGCATCAAAAATGGGTACACTCCTTGCCAACAAAAATTATAACAACTTATGTACTGTCTGCCAAATTTCAACAAATAATATTTGATGATGTAAGATTGACTTTAAGAAACATAGCAAATTTGATAGACATCACATCGGGGGTAGTTTACACTGTATTTAAGAAACGTTTGAATATGAAAAAGCTTAGTACTCAAAGGTCACCCTATATTTTAAAAATGAGTGAAAACGGCAGTGTCTACGGAAGTCTTAATAATTATTTTATAATATCAGTAACTGTAGTTATCCACGTTTGTTTTATTTTCAAACAGATATTGAAACATGAATCTATTGCTTAAAACCCTAAAAACAAAATTTACCATAAAATGTACTTGATAAAAACAGCGAATGTCTGACAAGTGCACAGGAATGTAAGAGCACAAAGACAGATTTATATGTAATTTTCTTAAAACATTAGTGGTATTGTTGTTCAAAATCGTATTCGGAGAGACAGTTTATTTTCTGGAGGAGTCTAGAAAGCACTTTTTTGACCAAAATATCGAAAGGTTTATTAGAGGAAGGACACATAATCAGGAATCCACTACATTGAATTTCTTCAAGACCAGCGTCCAAACCCGCATTGTTACAACGCGAAATGTTATAACAACGCTAAATGAAATAAACCTGGATTAGTACATTTTGCGTTATTACATTTTGCGTTGATCTCGACGCAAAATGTAATAACGCAAAATATAATAATACGATTATAAGATTACTGTAAACCAACTTTTATTCGCGGAGACTCTATTACCGGGAGTAAAGTAGTTCGCGACGATTAATTTTCGCGAAAAAGCCTATTTTGTAACTGTTTTAATAGAAAATGAGACTTCAAGGACCCGTTCGCGGCGAGAAAAATTCGCGATGACCAGGCTCTCGTGAACTTCGCGAAAATTTCTCGCACGCGAATAAAAGTTGGTTTACAGTATTACATTTTGCGTTACTACATTTTGCGTCGAGATCAACGCAAAATGTAATAACGTCCTTTTTCGTTGTTACATTTTGCGTTATTTTATTTTTGCACTGAAGACAACGCAAAATGTAATATACGAGGGCTGTTCGGAAATTATTGAGACAATTACATTTACTCCATAAAGGACGAAGATAATTTCCTGAAAATTCATCAACATTTTATGAAGAACAAATTAAACAATTATGCAAAATTTTTAATTCCTATGATAATAAGAAAAGTTTCAGTGAAATGATAAACATGCATATGTCTATCGAGCCGGAGCAACATCGCATCGTCATTTAACGTCACGTCAGCTGGAGATGGTTTCGCATGTAAAACGATCGCGAAGCGTTTAATACTTTTCCTTCTTTGTTATTAGATATAACTTTACGAAAGTCAAACAGTCTCTTTTCTCAACCTATTCTTTAATAATGTATGGCGTTGCTACCCCAGTGTACAATTTTCATTTGTGGGAAAGGATGACTTAGAATCATGCAGTGCTGATTTATGCAACGCGGGTCATCGATATAAATACCGTAACGATATTAATATCGTATGAAATAACTGATGGTTGTGCGGTGCTTTTGATTTCAATCTGGTTGATTTAATTGTAAAAAAAAAATTGAATATCAATGAAAAAAACAACAACACATTACTTTTTTCTCGTTGTTATTGTTTTAGCAGGTCGTCCTTCTAGAAAAGAGTTCTACATTGCGATACACACAATTTTAGTAATGCTGGCTGCTCCGCCCTTGACGTCAAAATTCATTTTTTCGTTCTTTGCTGATTTCTCTACGCGCTTCATTTTTTAATTATCTCTGTATTTGTGTTCAAAATTCTAACAAAGTTGCACAACATGAATTTGAAATAAAGCTGAAAAATTATACACATAAACTGCATTATTTTCGCTCTAATTATGGGTCCACGAAGAGTTAGAACGTTGGTGTTACATATTTTCAGTAGCTGATTTCGTAACTGCTCCGGGTACCCCTACTATTGACGCATTTATGTAGAATTGTACAGAAAATATTTAAGATTTGTAAAATATTTTTTGCTTCTATTAATTCTAATTGTATGTCAAACGTATATGCAAAATTTCACCGAAAGACGTTCATTAGAAAGCAAAATACACGCAATGTCTCAATAATTTTCGAACAACCCTCGTACAATATGTAATAAAATGAAACAAAATTATTTTTTTCACTGCGTTTAACAAAAAAGAACATAAAATTGATCCAAATATATACATGTAACCAACATGGGAAACATATATATGCTATTAAAATATTTAGAACTAAAGCAATGAAACCAACGTTAGGGCTTTTACGGACATAAAATCATAAATACATCTAAATGTATCGTTTTTCTGACCCTGATTTTAGTTTTACATGTACTGAATGCACTGTACTTAATTATAGAGAATTGATTTACCTTTGATTGGCTATTTTTGATAGTCTTTTTAAATTTCTAACCAATAATACATAGTTAATTACCGAAGATTGACCATTGCCATTTGGTTCATTAAAAGCTCTTGATATGCATATTCGGCATGCATGTATACATTGGTTAACAAATTAGAAGTGTATGTTTGTGCCACGCGCGGTGGGGGGGGGGGGCAGGGATAGGATGCATGGGGTGTTTACTTCGTATGTTTATTATTGCAGTATTGTGGACATGCAGAAACAATCCATTTTATTACAGGATGGAAAGAAAGAGAGAGATAGCATTTTGTTTTTGCTCGTCTGCAATGCTGTAAATTTGCTTAGAACAGTACGGTATCATTATTGTCAATAAACCCCTTCCTGCTATACATTTTTACCTTTCAGTACAGATGAATAGTTTTTTTTAGATACATTGCATTAGTCTATAAAAGAAAGCAAAAGCACACTGGTCAATACCCCCAACAACCCTGCAAACAAATGCACGTTTCTAATTTGCAACACCTACAATTGTACATGTATAATTTGAACACATTTCTTAAACTGATTTTAAACACAAGTAGCTAATTCAATAAATCAATATATTATAAAATTATTAACTGTAAAAAATTGCGTAATTTTTTTTCCATTTGTTTTATTTTCTTTTCATCGACCACTACACTACTGAAAAATTGTGCTCAATCTGGCTGACGAAAAATTGTGTTATTACATTTTGCGTTTCTGGCTTTTGCTTAATCTCGACGCAAAATGTAACAACGCAAAATGTAATAATCCCAAATTCGTATTATTACATTTTACGTTATTACATTTTGCGTTGATATCGACGCAAAATGTAATAACGCGAAATGTAATAATCCACAAAAGTGTGTTGTTACATTTTGCGTTATTACATTCTGCGTTGATTTCAACGCAAAATGTAATAACGCAAAATGTTATAAATCAAGTTTATTACATTTCCTGTTGTTATTACATTTCGCGTTGTAACACCGCATGCCCTGAAGAGTTAAGGGGTTTCGGGAAAAACAAAAAGTTAATATTTTTTCACATTAACAATATTCACCAGATCTTTACCCTTTTGACTTGTTTCTATTACCAAACTTGGAAAAAACACCTTTCAGAAGGGAGAAACAAGTTCGGGAAATTATTGGATCTGCTATTTTCCAGTATACTAAGGGTCATACCTAAAAAATGAGTTCTACAAACGATCAGAAATTGGATAAAAAATGTTACGGACATGTACTTTACTTAAAAGATATTAATTGGCAAAATCATGAAGAATAAATTATTGAAAAGCGTCTTTCGCTTCTTTCTGAGCACCAAGGACATTATTTATTGAACAGCCCTCATAAGTTTTTCTCTATGGAGACTTTTCCTTTCAAGCTTTTCATCAGCATAATGGTGACTTTAGGAATGCGAAATTTTATTTCAATACGTATTTGTTTCAAAATATAATTTAAGTCCAATATACATGTATAGATTAATGTGAAAATGCAAAATCTGTCTTGGATATGTGGGGCATACAACTTTCTTGGGTTTTTTCACTTCTTATTATGCCTCTTTTCATCAACTTAAAAAAAAACTTTCAAAAAAAGTTAAATAGTAAGAAAAGGCTCTCTGAACAAATACGTTTGTCGGAGAAAATAACTGAGTGTACCAGTTGGTTCCTTAATTTAACATTTGCAAACAAAGGAATAGATGCGCTGTGAACAATAGTAACATAAATGATAATAAGAGGCCAGTCTTCTTCAACCATATTTTAAGTTGAAATAAACCCTCTTCATTTCCCAAAGATGTTGTGTTAGAACTTTTTTTTCTATAAACAAAGTTTATGTACAGTGCCTACATCCTCCGTCTCCATTGTTCTTAATTCCTCTTCCTCTTTCCTATAATGTCCCGCTGGACACGTTAGTTCTAAATGTGAAGCTCTTTATTGGTTTATTGTGACGTTCAGGCATGCTTTATTATATCTGTATAATATATCATGATTTTCTTTATTTTCAATTGGTCTTGTTATTTTTATACAAAAAATGCTGGTATTTATGTAAGTAATTACAAATTTCTTCACGTCCCACACTGGGATTATGCACATGCCAATACGGTACTCTATATCTATTAAGAACATCAAATTTAGGCCATTGACCACATATGTTTTTTTTTTTTTATTGTGACAAAGCCTATTATGACACGGGACCCTGGTTTTTATTAGATCTCATCCGAAAAACCCGTGACTTTCACGTCTCATGCTGCCGATGCTTAGCGAAGGAACACTCATAAACTGTATATATATGTCGATACAGTGCACGTAAAACTTCAATATGACATTTTTTCAGATTTGATTCTTAAAACAAATAAATTATAACAAATTTGATCACTGTGGATTGATTTTCACTTCCGTTGGCTGTTCCATTTAGAGAGCGTTTACCGTGATGTGCACACTCACATGAGTTATACATGCCGTCAGTGGGGGTGTTATATCACTTACATGATACAATCTTCCACGTCTTTTCCGGGTTGTTCCAACCTAAACGCGAAATTTGATTGGCGCCATTTTCCAAGACGAAATGGGCAACGTAGCCAAAGTCGTTGTGTCCGTTACCATAGGGACCGCGTCCCTGGTTACACCAGTTCTGGTTGGGGTAAACATTAGGACACAGGTTGGTTACCATGAAAACCTGGGATTGCCCAGTAGGACTTGGGCCCCCTTTACCGGGCACCCAACCCCCTGTAAGGAAAAATATATAGGTACTTATAGTGAAATAGGTATAGTATTGCACTATAGAGTCTGACTGAATTCAAGTTCTTTTTTCTTTTACATTTTAATGGAACTGACTGCTTATATATTGATTCCTGATGTTAAAGTCTCTGTAGGCACACGGCATAATTGGAATAGTTTAAATTATTATACTTCTACAGTCTCGTTTAAAGAAATTGTTCCGTAAGTTCTGTGACCGATACAATGACCTTGTCAGCAAATACAATTTATCATTGAGTCACATGCTGACTGATGTTTTTCATACTTATTGTTAGTCCACTATTGATACACTGAATTGACGACGGATTTTTTCCGTTATTTCCCGATCATGAGAAGGAGCACACGGCGGGTGCGGCCGGTGAGCAGGGAATGTTCACTCCTCTATAGCACCTGATCCCACTTCTGTGTTTGCTCTGTTCCTATTTTGTATTGTTTTATGGGCTTTGATATTGAAAACTGTTCGTTATCTCCATATCCTTCTTGATGCATTTACCAATGATTGTTAGTTTAATGCATTTGCCTAAGATTATTTTGGTTTGACGCAATTGGTTATTTTTGTTATTTTGACGCATTTACTTGTGTTTTTCATTTTGACGCATTTACCTGTGGCTGTCAGTTTGATGCATTTACTTGTGATTGTCTGTTTGACTCTTTTTACCTGTGGTTGTCAGTTTGACGCATTTTCCACACCTCTGACCACACCATCCGCCGTATCCTTCATCAAAAAACATCTGATTAGGGGCGGTGACGAAGTGGTCATGGTTCCAGCCAATCTGGCTGTCTCCGTGGCTGCACTCGCACATTAAATTGAGTGATACGCATTAGGTATTTAATAAATATAAGGATGCACACTAATAGGCTTGCTTCGGGTGCTGGATTTGTCAAAATATTTTTGGATGAGTAAATGTGTTAAAGTTTCGAAGCAGCTTCATCCTAAAGATTTGGCCAAATGTGCAAAGATTATTCATCTTTGGATGCAACCAAACAAAAAGATCTGCTTTGGCTACTGGATCTGACATACATTTTTTTCAAGACAATGGACCAGGTCAAAATTATGGTTTCAGGTCTTCCCTAACAAAACTAGAGGTACTGAGAGCAATGAGCTTACTAAATGAAACCCCGCCTTCCATATGATTTTAACTGATGACAAAATTCATGTTTTGCTGTGACCGGGAAACCCAAATTGTGGGTCGGATGAAAAAGTAAAATAGGAGGTGCACAATGGCAATATATAATACAGATTTTGTGAAAGTTCGATTAAATTTCACTTATTGGTGTAAAAGGAGTTGCGGATAAGAGATGTGTACCCTAACGCGTAACAGACGGACGGACGAACGTACAGACGGACGGACAAACGGACGGAAATCCTGATTACTATATACCCTCTCACTTTTCAAGCTTTTCAAACTACAGTAAATCAAAGTTTCAAAGTTTTAACTATTGTTAATCAAAGTCCCAAATATTTGTACCCTAGTAAATCAAAGTTCCAAAGTTTTTACTATAATAAATCAAGGTTCCAAAGTTTTTGCCATAGTAAATCAAAGTTCAAAAGTTATTATCATAGTAAACTAGAGGTACTGTGAGCAATGAGCTCACTAAATGACCCCCCCCCCGCCTCCCATATGAATAAAGTGGCAGTGCACATGTTTTGCTCTGGAAAATCCAAAATATATGTCAGATCAAAAAGTGAAAAAGGAGGTGCACAATGGCAATATGTAATAAAGATTCTGTGAAAGTTTCATTAAATTTCCTTCAGTGATATGAGAGGAGTTGCGGATTAGAGATGGGTACCCCAAAGCGTAACAGACGGACGGACGGACGAACGGACGGACGTACAGGCGGACGAAAATACCGATTACTTTATACCCTTTTCAAGCGGGGGGTATAATCAAAGTTCGTAAGTTTTCACCATAATTTTTTTTATTTTTTTTAACAAATTCGCCTGTTTTCAAAATAGGACAATTTTTCCTCTAGATATGTCTACAGACTGTATATTTTTTCAAACCAACTTTCTTTTTTAAATATCTCTTTCATATTTTCTGTAAGAGGTCTTCAAATAGCATATGCATATGAATGAATTTCGTACGTTTTACGGAACGTCATAATGACGTTGTGAATTTTAACACTTGTGTCTCATTATTAAAGTGGTAAATATTTATTAATTGATGTGTATTTCACAAAAAATGTACATGTATAATACATTATATTACAGATAGTACTTTGATATTTTATTAATAAAACATAACTTTGAAATTATAACAAGCTTAGGTACATGTACAAGTGAAAATGACAGCGTGTCTGTTCAGCGTGTGCTTATCGCGGTGCACGTAAATAGTCAAATCCACTGTAAAGTTTCATTATTGACTTTGATAATGTTTTATAATAATAATTTTGTCAATAATTTACACAAACTTTATGCATTTGATATTTTAATCAACCTGTAAAAAGCTTAACCCAAGCCCAGGCAAGTAGAAACGGGGGAGGGGGGAGGGGTTAAAAGCACTTCATATAATGATAAATTTATATAATGAAAGTTGCACATACATGTAATATAATGCATATCTACATCATATAAAGAAAGAAGTACTATGTATAATGGAAGTTAGACACGATATTCTGTAAAAAAAAATTCTTCATTTACCAGTAATTAAAATAGTACTGCATATAATGAAGAGAACACTGCATATAATGTTTATTCCTCATATAAAACAGTCCCTACGTTCCATACACATTCTTCAATCAAAAAGTTGCCCCCCTTTCAAATTAAAAAAAATTGTTCTATCCTAATATCATTAAGCCTTCTTCAAATGTAACACTTTGTAATGCAGCGGTATAATATTAAAATTATTGATATGATTTTAAGGGAAATGGCCACATAAACTCATAGAAAATGAACTAATATAATTTCCTATCAAGATGCAAATTCATTTTCAAGTTGCATTTTATCGGAACTAATAAAACAAAATAGAGACAATTAAGTAATTGTTATTAGAGACATAGGCGTCGGGACTAGTGAGGACTTAGCTACCTTTTCCAACATTTTGAAAAGATATAAAATATTAAGTATCTTTGACACAAGAGGGGGATATGTGGCTAGGCCCCCTCTAATCCCGCTAGTGGGCATCATTTAGTGAACTCGGTGCTCAGGGTAGCTCTAGTTATTGGGAAGGGGGGAGGGTCAGTGCAATTTGTACGATAATTGTGAATATAAATACCCGATATAATTCATATATTCAATATAAAATAATAAACATCATACAAACTAGCATTTTAAAAATAAAAGGCAAACAATATTCACCTTTAAGCACGTTTAATGTTATTGAAATAGTGGCGAAGTAAAAAAAAAAAGGGGGGGGGTTCGGCCATGATATTCAATCGCAGAAAAATATATCCCGACCGGGATACATATATCTCAAATTTTGCCAGTCCTGACACAGATTTCATTTGCACCAATCACATTCTTTGTTGAATTCTGGAATTTTATGTCTGTCAAAGAAGTCAGAATAACTGTTTAGTCACTCAACGCATCACTTTGTCGATTCTAAGCACATGCCTTTGGATCGCTAAAAAAAATGTGTGTATTTTTTTTCTAAGCGATTCTAAGTGTATAATATATACTTTCAAGCAAGATCTGCGATAACACAGTGGATAAGATAATAATCAGAGAAAAAAGATTTTAAATAAAAATTTCATGAGTTTATACACATGTTAAAATTTCTGATGAGCGATGTCGGAACGTACTTTTTTACCACTCTTTTTAAAACATATGTCAAAATTATTCATTTATTAATCACAGAATCAAAACAGAGATTGGAACCACAGGCACCTGACTTTTTTCCTTTAATAAAAAATACAACTGTATACCCATACCTATATGTTGCCTTTTTAACGGGATGCTTATTTTGTTTGTCAGTTATAGATATCCCTACTCCTAAAGCATACTCATGGAAACAAGGCCACAGACTTGGGCTGGCATATTTGAAAATCATGATTTGATGAATATACTAGTATATTTGTATATATTTACTAAGAATAATTTTTGAAAAGCAGAATTTACAATATTAATCTCTCTCTCTCTCTCTCTCTCTCTCTCTCGGGACATATGCTGACAATCTTTTAATAAATAAACTAAATGAAAAATATCAATATATTAGAAAAATAAAATATAAACATAAAAGTATTCAGTAAACCAACCACTCTACGCGACAATGCATGATAATGATTAAATTATGTAAAACACAGAATAATGACTACATGTAAGCCAACATGTACTTACGTTGAATAGTAATAAATCAATATTGTTTATTTAAATTTTCCGCATTACATTTTTCAAAAATTTAAAAAAAAATTATATTTTTTGAACACCTAAAAATATTACATATACCGTGACAATCATCACATACATGTACGAAACATATTGCAAGTCTCTAGCCTATACTGCGACTTTGACGTCATTTTCTGCACATTGTGACGTCAAGAGAAAAATATTGACGGCTTATCAAATGTTGAAAAAAAAGCAATATTAGACCTATTATGGTTATAACCTGGTCACTGTGGAGGGCTTCTGTTAAGCAATGATCAAGAAGAGACATGCAAATGTGGAAAGCATAGACTTTTATAAATAACACGAATACATTTATCCAATTTTTCCAATGTTTTTTTAACTACTGGGCTATTAAAATTCTGTTTAGTCTACTATATTTACCACATATAAATAATGTATTAATGCTAAAAATGATTCATGATTATGTTTATATAATTTACAGTAACTTTTCTTATGATAAATTAAATCCTTGCAATGTGATGTTTTTCATAACAAGAAATTATATAAGGTAACTCAATGCTTTTTGCATGCGCCAGCTGACCAAACGGCATTCATAAATATTAATTTCAAACATGGGGCGCATTCCTCTCGGAGAAAAAAACTTGTTCAGAAATATGCGTAAGATACCAATGTTTGATTTTATACTTGAATTTATTTCCGAGAGGAATGCGCCCCACCCGAAATTTTAAAATGAATCTGTAAAATCTGTGAAAAATTCCGGAAAACTTAAAACCTTCATAGGTTTTGGACGTTACAATGCAAAAACCAACATGCAGTTTGACTAAAACTACCCATCCCTGCATTGACGAAGTTGAGTAGATAGGGAAACCACAAATAGTTTTAATGAAAACGATGATTTATTTTTTAAGAAATTCATAGGCCATATATTGTACTTTCTGACTTTTGTTCTTAAGGCCATTGACCACATATGTTTTCTTTATTGTGACAAAGCCTATTATGACACGGGACCCTGGTTTTTATTAGATCTCATCCGAAAAACCCGTGACTTTCACGTCTCATGCTGCCGATGCTTAGCGAAGAAACACTCATAAACTGTATATATATGTCGATACAGTGCACGTAAAACTTCAATATGACATTTTTTCAGATTTGATTCTTAAAACAAATAAATTATAACAAATTTGATCACTGTGGATTGATTTTCACTTCCGTTGGCTGTTCCATTTAGAGAGCATTTACCGTGATGTGCACACTCACATGAGTTATACATGCCGTCAGTGGGGGTGTTATATCACTTACATGATAAATCTTCCACGTCTTTTCCGGGTTGTTCCAACCTAAACGCGAAATTTGATTGGCGCCATTTTCCAAGACGAAATGGGCAACGTAGCCAAAGTCGTTGTGTCCGTTACCATAGGGACCGCTTCCCTGGTTACACCAGTTCTGGTTGGGGTAAACATTAGGACACTGGTTGGTTACCATGAAAACCTGGGATTGCCCAGTAGGACTTGGGCCGCCTTGACCGGGCACCCAACCCCCTGTAAGGAAAAATATATAGGTACTTATAGTGAAATAGGTATAGTATTGCACTATAGAGTCTGACTGAATTCAAGTTCTTTTTTCTTTTACATTTTAATGGAACTGACTGCTTATATATTGATTCCTGATGTTAAAGTCTCTGTAGGCACACGGCATAATTGGAATAGTTTAAATTATTATACTTCTACAGTCTCGTTTAAAGAAATTGTTCCGTAAGTTCTGTGACCGATACAATGACCTTGTCAGCAAATACAATTTATCATTGAGTCACATGCTGACTGATGTTTTTCATACTTATTGTTAGTCCACTATTGATACACTGAATTGACGACGGATTTTTTCCGTTATTTCCCGATCATGAGAAGGAGCACACGGCGGGTGCGGCCGGTGAGCAGGGAATGTTCACTCCTCTATAGCACCTGATCCCACTTCTGTGTTTGCTCTGTTCCTATTTTGTATTGTTTTATGGGCTTTGAGATTGAATACTGTTCGTTATCTCTATATCCTTCTTGATGGATTTACCAATGATTGTTAGTTTAATGCATTTGCCTAAGATTATTTTGGTTTGATGCAATTGGTTATTTTTGTTATTTTGACGCATTTACTTGTGTTTTTCATTTTGACGCATTTACCTGTGGCTGTCAGTTTGATGCATTTACTTGTGATTGTCTGTTTGACTCTTTTTACCTCTGGTTGTCAGTTTGACGCATTTTCCACACCTCTGACCACACCATCCGCCGTATCCTTCATCAAAAAACATCTGATTAGGGGCGGTGACGAAGTTGTCATGGTTCCAGCCAATCTGGCTGTCTCCGTGGCCGCACTCGCACATTAAATTGAGTGATACGCATTAGGTATTTAATAAATATAAGGATGCACACTAATAGGCTTGCTTCGGGTGCTGGATTTGTCAAAATATTTTTGGATGAGTAAATGTGTTAAAGTTTCGAAGCAGCTTCATCCTAAAGATTTGGCCAAATGTGCAAAGATTATTCATCTTTGGATGCAACCAAACAAAAGGATCTGCTTTGGCTACTGGATCTGACATACATTTTTTTCAAGACAATGGACCAGGTCAAAATTATGGTTTCAGGTCTTCCCTAACAAAACTAGAGGTACTGAGAGCAATGAGCTTACTACATGAAACCCCGCCTTCCATATGATTTTAACTGATGACAAAATTCATGTTTTGCTGTGACCGGGAAACCCAAATTGTGGGTCGGATGAAAAAGTAAAATAGGAGGTGCACAATGGCAATATATAATACAGATTTTGTGAAAGTTCGATTAAATTTCACTTATTGGTGTAAGAGGAGTTGCGGATAAGAGATGGGTACCCTAACGCGTAACAGACGGACGGACGAACGTACAGACGGACGGACAAATGGACGGAAATCCTGATTACTATATACCCTCCCACTTTTCAAGCTTTTCAAACTACAGTAAATCAAAGTTTCAAAGTTTTAACTATTGTTAATCAAAGTCCCAAATATTTGTACCCTAGTAAATCAAAGTTCCAAAGTTTTTACTATAATAAATCAAGGTTCCAAAGTTTTTGCCATAGTAAATCAAAGTTCCAAAGTTATTATCATAGTAAACTAGAGGTACTGTGAGCAATAAGCTCACTAAATGATCCCCCCGCCTCCCATATGAATAAAGTGGCAGTGCCCATGTTTTGCTCTGGAAAATCCAAAATATATGTCAGATCAAAAAGTGAAAAAGGAGGTGCACAATGGCAATATGTAATAAAGATTCTGTGAAAGTTTCATTAAATTTCCTTCAGTGATATGAGAGGAGTTGCGGATTAGAGATGGGTACCCCAAAGCGTTACAGACGGACGGACGGACGGACGTACAGGCGGACGAAAATACCGATTACTTTATACCCTTTTCAAGCGGGGGGTATAATCAAAGTTTCTAAGTTTTCACCATAATTTTTTTTACTATAGTTAATCAAAGCATTAAAGTTTTGGTATGGTGTTTTATTGTTTTTATTATTCTGTTTTAAGGTGGATGACATTGGTTTGTTTGGGCTGGTTTTTGTTGTTCATCTTAATTTCAAATATGCTGAGTAATTAATTTAAATGCAATATTAACATTAAACAGTAGAAAAAAAAAACATGTTGACTAAAGTCAATGAAGCATATATTTTGATTCTTAATAACGTAATTTTTATCTTATAGTATTTTTTCTCCATGAATAATAATAGATATTGCTTTTTTTTTTGGTGCAAAAGACACTTTTTACATTAAATTTCATGTCTTGTACTTTCTTTTTTTAGGGGACTGGTAGGGTTTTTAAAACGTTCTTTAAACCTTTAATGAATCTTACTCTTGAAATTTCATAAAATGTACAGAAGAGCAAGCAGAACCATAACTCCGAGAATTTTATAGTACTTAATCAAAGTTCCAAAATTTTCATCATAGTAAATGAAAGTTCCAAAGTTTTTACTATAGTAAATGAAAGTTCCAAAGTTTTCACTACAGTAAATCAAAGTTCTAAAGTTTTCACTAAAGTAAATCAAAGTTCCAAAGTTTTCACCATATAGTAAATCAAAGTTCCAAAGTTTTAACTTTGGTACTATAGTTAACTATTGTAAACTATGTGAAGTACAGTTTACTATAGTATTTTTTGTTAGGATATTACCAAGACACTATGAAGCCTGTCTTAAACAAACTTTTAGGGATGATGCATCAAGAGATAAACACTCTCAAACTTGCTTCAAATGCTGGATTTAAATTAATTGTTTTTTAAGGGGTGACTAGTTTGAAGTTTTTGGATAGTTTTATCAAAGAAACTCAAAGCCATATCAGACAAAATTGTTTAAATTTTGCATTTTAGATGTAAACTTCTTGATTGTATGCTTAACTCATGTTGGAGTTTGTCTTACTTACAGACACCATTCATTTAGGCGACGTCTGTAATCTGTGACAACTTATATTTCTTTATTGCAAGAGATTTGATGCACCCAGAACACTGAAGTCTATTCAATTCTGTTCATTCTGTATGTAACGATTATAACAAATCTAGAGGTACTGTTAGCGATGAGCTCACTAAATGATACCCCCCGCCTCCATATAGTTATAATGCAAAGTCCATGTTTTGCTGTGGTTGGGAAACCCAAAATATGGGTCGGATCGAAACGTAAAATAGGAGGTACACAATGGCAATATGTAATAATGATTCTGTAAAAATTTCATCAAATTTCATTTAGTGGTATGAGAGGAGTTGCGGATAAGAGATGGGTGCCCCAAAGCATAACAGACGGACGGAAGGACAGACTGACGGATGGACGGACGGATAGACGTACAGACGGACGGAATTAACGATTACTATATACCCTCCCGTTTTTCAACCAGGGGCATAAATATTTCATGTATATTTCTTTAAATAAATTAAAAAACACAACATACGAAACAAGAATAACATCTATTTATACAAACATAGTACAAGTATTGGTGACGTGTTTACAATTATTACACAGGTATAAAACTGCGAAAATAAAACACATTTATATTAAATTTCCTCGAATTGCACAAATCTCTATCTATAACATCGGAATGTCTCTGGCTTCCATTCTCATACCTTCGGGAAGCTCTTTTGCAGTACTGTTAAGGCTTCCCGGAGCTTAAAATGCATTTAAAATGTAACAATGCATTGCAAAGATGATTTTGAGTTTTATTTTTAAGTTATGTACTTCAGTACGCCATATTCATACAGAGAATCCTCTTGGCTACATACAAACATATTTGTTATGATGTCACATGACCTTGTTGATCACGTGACGGTCATTTCTTCTTTTCTGATATGTTTCACATAAATAGCTTCGGCGCAGGTAATAAACACAAATATTATTAACTTTTTGTCACGTAAATAAACTCGTTGCATCCTTGTGAAACCGGAATGTGCTTTGGAAAAGTTATACTAGTTCTTTGAAACAATTTATTTCATATTAACTTCAACTTACCGACAAATCTGAGGGTATTTTCCGCTGAATATCATCATATCTTTTAAAACAAAGCCATCATACATTTTTCCCAATTCAGTTAGAGGAGAAACTCCTCTTACATATTTCCACAAAAGATATTAAATAAATCCTCATTAACAACCTGCGCCAGGCTCTTTTATACATATATTATGAATCCTGCCTCTGTACACGGGTATAAAAAATGGTATATGTCAAACGTATATTTTCGTACGTAGTTTGAACACGCTGACTCTTCAACAAGAGTAATAAAGCAAAGTTATCTAAATTATTCGGATATATTAGACTTTTGAAAAAATGATAAAAGCACGTTTAAACTACATTCTGAAACTTTAAATGCAGATTGAAATAAGATGTAAAGTTTATGACACTTTCCCCATTATTACAGCTCAAGTATGCAGTGACTTGACGTCTTTTTCAATTATGACGTCATACAATTGTAGTTCAGAGAAGAACATGCAGAGAGTACACTGCAATATTCTCTGTGAAGCCTTATCGTACCTGCGTTCTTTCTTCGTTCTCTTTCCTGCTCAATAGCCTCGTGAAAATAGCCGTAATATTTCCCTCAGTCAGCTCTTTCTAGTGGAACAAAGGCGTCAGATTTCGGCCAGGAGATGTCTTGCAGATCTCGTGAGGGCATGCTGGGTAAATCCCGAGTGTATCCGAATAGGCGACATTCGGGTATTCCAGTTTGCAACACACATGTCTCTGTGGTAGTAACATGGAAAAAAAAGTAAATTATTGTGGTCATGGTTATACTTTTTGGTAATTAGAGAAATCCATTTTCTATTACAAAAATAATTTATTCCCCAACGGAACCAAATCCCTGACCATCTCTAAAAGTAAGGGCGTGTCTTTCTGTCTCATAAGGTCCACCCATTGGTCATCGCTCTTTTAAATACTGCATTTATCTTTGTAAACATATTATATTGACAGATAAATTTAATATTTATACAAATACAATTCAATAAACCATTCTGTATTTAATCCTTTTGGCCACCTTAATTTAAGTTACATGATCAATGAAAATAAAGAGACCATATAAAAATTCTAGTATAATTCTATATACCTTGACCTTGGTGCTGTTCTAAATGTGATTCACATTGTGTTTGGACAAGTTTTATGTAATGAAGCACCGGTTGAAATATAGGTTGACAATATATTATATATTATATGCATTTTGATTCCCTTTAGACACATAACTATGTATTTTTTTTCTCCCTTCTATACCACGTGATCAGTCTATTCATTTTCAATGAAAAGGATGACTCAATAATTTTGAACTAAATGTTACAAGTTTACACGCATATCAAAAACAAACTGAATTTGTCAAATTGATGGTGAGAACGAGGACTGACGTCACGCCAAAAATCTCACATAAATTTACTATTCATGGTAGAACAGTCGATAGAGCGATCTGTCCTTGATCGAGAGGACATTATTTGAATCTCGGCCCTGACTGTTTTAAGTCGATAAAATAATCGGTAGCAACTGTTTCTTTGCAATGGGTTCGACACTTTGAAGTGATCCCTCATTACTCAATGGCCGTGAATGCTGAGAAGATTTCAAAATTTGAAGCCCTTCGCCGGTATATGGCGACCACTCTATATGAGTGAAGAATATTAAATGGGACTTATAAAACAATTAACCAATCTCTCAAATATATAATTCATAGAAAGGAAACGACAAAATATCTGAAGGAGAAGAGCTGGACAGGTATAGAAGATACGTGTTATTCTGACACTTTATTAACAGATTCTTGAATATTATATTCGTTTTTCTTTTTGAGATAAGAAACGAAAATGTGAAAGCATTTTATGTAATCTTTACAAAACCTAGGCTTCCCATGATATATATCATTTTTTTACTTTCTTCGAATTCATTTTAATCTTATACCATTTAAAGACTTTCAATTATCATGTCTCATTAACTTATTTCAAATATTATTCACCTTTATTTGTATTCCTGTTTATTTGAGATAAGACAGAAACATGTTCGCCTAAAATGTGTTCAAGTTCCATCCTTAAGATGAGTTGCTAACAAAATGAAAAAAAGTCATGATGTTTCGTACAAAGTTAACAAAATGTACGGCAATTAAATATTTAGTACCCCCTTACCTTGCAGAGGAGATTAAATGGTTGTCATTGACGAATATTAGAATTACTTGAATCCATTCATTGAGATGTTTTTCATGTTAAGCATCGTATCTATCATAATAATTAACACATTCGTGCAATAACATTCCTTTTTACCATGTAAAGAAATGAAATTAGGAATTATTTTATGTAACCTTTACACAGCATTGCATACAAAAAAGGTTATGATGTACATAAATCCCTGTGTAAACCCCAACCCCCTAAAACAATGTTCATGTATTGTAATTAAAATTAAAATCGGCTGACTCCATCCAATGATACGAGTTCTAGATGTTAAATGATTCCATGGCATCACACAGCTCCTTTTCACATTGTAAATGACTGTGATTATATAATCCTGAATGAAATTTAATCTACGCTGGCCAAATGTAAAGACATTGAGCAAACGCATTCAGCCTTAAAGAAAAAAATAATGAAGTTTGCCTCAAAAACAATCTCAGGTGACGCACCTGAATACCTTGTCTAAATATATCCCATTATGTTTTTGAAGGAGTTATGCTTTACTTTATGCAATGGATTTGATTATTAAAAGATGTATACTTCATGAATTGTCTGAACAATTCTGATCAATCAATCAGTAGATTAGAAAATGAAAATCTTTGTTCACTTAATACTGTAGGAAAAATAAAATGTAAGCCAAACAATGAAATATATTGTAGATTTATATTTTTCAATCCATTACAATATTAAACCCCCAGAAACCGAGTTCAAATCAATAACAGTTATACTTTGGTTGATTTGCAATTATCAAGTAAGAAAAGAAATCATTGTGTGAACAGATAATATACATATTAGGATTCTTTCTGCTATAATAACCTCTGACCCCGATCCACGCAACATTCTATATTCGTCACGTGATGCCTATTACACACTTTTTACAGAAGCCCCATTCCCAGGTAGGAAGTGTTAGGACCCTTAGTCCACCTGTTCATTTTTGATTATCTTTTATGTTGTCTATGGTGTATATTCGCCTGGAATCATATCTTGTTGCATTCTTTCTTAGGTAAAGCGCAATTCTTGTCATTGATATGATGAAATGCATATGTTTGTAGTTAGTTTTATGTTTCAAATTCATTAAATAGCTAGCTCATTTATCATGTTTATGAACTTTATATGCAATGCAATACAATGAAACGATTTCTATAGTGCTTTATAATAAAACACTCTAGTGCTCTTCACATTAAAAAATACATAAGCATACAAAATGGAGAACAAATTACTTTCAAAAAATAGTAAAAAATACATTATATATATTTGTGAATAAAAATTATGAGATTTAAAGGTTTCATGTTTTCTAAAAGGCCATGAAATATTACTTACATACTGTACGTTGCGATGGAGTCACTATAATGAATTTATTACTATTGAAACATTTTTTTTTAAAATTCCACTACTTTAATTTTTTTTTAGTATCTAGTATCAAGTTGATAAAATAGTGCTTACTAGAGGTACAATTAAATACCTTAAATCCTTGTTTCAACTCTAATGGTGATGAAAGATTAATTATAGCATGAAATATTACAAATGCAGACCAGACCTTATGCTTAATTAGCCAAGCAAATATCTATATGATCAAGCAAATATCTTCATAATCAAGCAAATATTTGCATGTTTAATCTATTATCTGCATGTTTATGCTAATATCTGCATATTGAAGCTAATATCTACATGATCAAGAAAATATGTACATTTCTTAAATACTTGTCAGTCTCAACATTAATGGATAATTATTGTATAATGAAAGAATAATAATAGCATTAAATATTAGAAATGAGTCCAGATCTGATGCTTAATGAACCAAGCAAAGATCTAGCAAATATCTACATGATCAAACACATATGTACATAGTCAAGTAAATATATATATATCCACATAATCAAACAAATATCAGCATGATCAATGAAAATGTCTACATGTTCAGGCAAATTCCTACATGACCAAGCAATTAAAAAAGAAAATATTTACAAGATAAAAAAAAATTACATGTTTATCCAAATATCTACATGAAACAATAATCTGATCGAGAAAATATCAACTGGACTTGTACAAAATAATGTTCACATAATCAGGAAAATATGTACAAAACCAAGTTAATGTCTTTATATCGAAAAGATATGTACGTACATGATGATGCAAACATCTATATTTCTTACAATAATAAATTCCACATCGAAATATATCGGAATATCAAGTTTTCATTTTTCGTCCAAGTGTAATTGAAATACAGCTTCTACATTTTTATTTTTTGGGAATTTTTGAACTGTTATCGTTTATCCAAATTGAGAATTCAAATATCCAGGAAGAGTTATCAAATTTGAACATTTGATCATCAGATGCTCAAATCTGACCCTAGATATAAGGAGACCGTTAGGCAATTGAATATACGAAATGTTTTATAACTAGTAAATAGGAATTCATAGAAAGAGTTTTATTTAAAAAGTGAGTAATATTTTCCATAAAAGTTGAAAAAAAAATCATTTATATTTGTCACCCAACTAATTAAATGTATCCGATAGTTTATATGCAGAGTGATGATTAAATTGGTATAAGTAGCCTTGAGATTGGAGAATAATGGGGTACAATTCAGTTTTCATGAAGATAATGATGTTTGTAGATGATTCGCCGTTAATGCTGAATATTTGCACCGAGACAGATTCCATTTGGAGGGGAAAAAATCCCAAATATGTGTTGATGAAACGAATTAAGTTAATGAATGTACCTTGTTAACAATATTTCATAGATATTTAATCAAATTCAAATAATAACGTAATAGAACATATCAACATGATTTTGAATCTCATTTTTTGCTTATTGTTACATGTATAACACAGAGTCGAGGTTTAAAAATTCAATTTTCCTTGATGACTGATGTTTCAGTGGCTTCATACAACTTTTTTTCACATTTTAAATGACTGTGATCTAACGACCCGGATTGAAACTGTACCTACGTTGGTCTGATTCATCCTTTCAGAAAAAAAACCCACAATGCTGCAGAAATGATCTATAATGACGAACCGTAATACTGTCTATTACTCACAAAGTATTGTGTAATGACGAGCCTCAAAATATGAAGAAATTATGCTTTATTTATATTTAATGGAATTATTTTTTTTTATAAAAGACGAGAGTATATTTTATGAATTTTCTGAAAAATCTGATCAATCACTAGATAACGAAATAAAATTTTTAATGCTTAATATTGTAAGTAAAATAAAATGAATGTCTAACAAGTGCGTAACCATTGTGGTTTTGTTGCGGATGCCCAATATTGTTGTCTGATGAACCCATTGAAACGATTGCTCTGAAGAGACAACATATGTATGGTGAAATACTTGTTTAGAGTAGAAGAATAAAATTCACTTAAAAAAAAGAACTCAGGTATATATATTTTAAATCTCATTTTTTTGAAAACCTAATAATTTCAGAGAGGTGTATACTTTCGTATTTACACATAACTGATTCTGTTAGTTCTTATTTATTTTTATCGTGATTCTAAATTCTAAAAGAATTTTGTTTTATTTTTAAATTATTTATTAATTCATTGGAAAATAATGTGTAGGCTATGCTTGCATTTTCAATCTGGTTAAAAACAAGAAAAGTCACGCTTTGGTTGATTTTCAATTAATAATGAAGAAAAAAACGTTGTATGAACAGTTTTTATTCGCATATTTAAAAAAAAAATGTTTCCTGCTGTAAGGACTTTTGACCCCGATCTACCCGACATAACATGGTCGTCACGGTGTGCGTTGTATAACATTTAAAGAATCTCCAGTCCCAGTTAGAAAGTGCTCAGTCAACCTGTTCGTGTTTGATTATCCTTTATTTATTCCATGGTGTAATATATTTGCCTGGATTCATACCTGTCATCTTCTTTTTAAGGTAAGGTGCAATTCATATTACTACATGTAATATGAAACATTAAAAACAGAATGATATTCATAAATGGCATCGATAAATAAGAATATAGAGTTGTTTACCGATCGTAAATCTTTGAATCTCAATGAAACAAGCAAATATTTACAAGATCAGGCAAACATCCCCATTATCAAGCGCATGTATATCTTTACATATTATCAATTAAATATCTACATGATTATGAAAATATCTTTATAATCAAGCCAAAAAAAAAAAAGATCTTCTTAACGAAGCAACTATGAACTTAGTCTAGCACATATCTTTACATTTATGATCAAGGAAATATAATACTAATCATAATCATACTGAGCAAATATCTATATGAAGGAGTAAACATCTCCATCATCATCCAAATTTACATGATCGAGTAAATATCTTCATGATCGAGTAAACATCTTCATGATCGAGTAAAGATCTTCATGATCGAGTAAACATCTTCATGATCGAGTAAAGATCTTTATGATCGAGTAAACAACTACATGCTTATCAAACAATTCATTTACCTCTCGGCTTAATCCACAATTTAGATTCCTCATCCAGATCGCTCCTATCAGTGACGCCTCATTATAATCAAATAAAAAAAAGAAATATTTTATAATTATCTTCGTAGATTGCGCAGCATATTTTTGAGGCTGCATGTAGGGGCTTGTGGCTGAACTTTCACGAGAAATGTTCATTGTGTTCTCACGCACAAAAGCCCATTTTATCAATGCAAGAAAATGCAATAAGGTGCAATTTTATTATGTAATAGCGCATTAAACAATAACAAATCTTACCTATCCAGGTAACTCTTGATAGCTCGAACTTCGATTTCTCGAAGTTCTTGATCGCTCGAAGTGAGTCCCTGGTCCCGAATTTTTCCTCTATATAACTAAGCAAAGTCACTCTTGAATTTTCGAACTCTTGATCTCTCGAAACCCTTGATCCCTCGAAGTCAAAATGCAGTCCCGCTATGCATATTCTATTGGAATTTACCCTTTCTACCTCGAAGTGGTTATGTGTGTACAAGGTTACATAATTAGCGAGTTTACCTAGACATTTATATGGCCCCAGGCAGAAGACGCGGGTCTCGAGAAACGAGATGTTTATTCAGCTGACACTTAAATTGCAAGGTGGTGATTGATTTATAATTAATCATGTTGCCTATTTGCTATTCAAATAACTATCATCAACTGTCTTACAATAATTTGGAGTGACATTGAAAAATAAATTACAAAACGGAAAACTTAATAAATTTTATTTTTATTTCGAGTCAGTGTCAAAGTGTAACGAAATATGAAAATCAAAACATTTGGTAAGACTAATTTTAAAACGGGTCAATAATACCAGGAAAATTCCGGACTCTTGAAAAGTCGAATTCTTGATCTCTCGAAGTTTTTTCTCGGTCCCGTGGACTTCGAGGTGTCGAGAGTTACCTGTACATTACTTCGTCAAAAAGCAGATTGCAAACATAGCACTGATAACAATGAACCTGTCAACATGACAACATCAAGTTGGTTAAGACAAACCTTTTGTATGTGCTATCAAAGGCAAATCGAGTATTCTTTTTTTATTATAGTTTAATGCATTTCATGAATGAATAGCATTTGCTTTCAAGATTTTAGATGGGTTTGTAATGCAAAAGTAAATTATTTTTATGTGATTAATCAGTAATTGTCGAGAGAATGTATCTTATGTATGCATATTACTGTGTTTTTGTGAACAGATCTGGCAAACTAAAATCGCGGTGCCTAATTGAATCACATTATCGTAATGGCATATACATGTGTACTTAATAGATCTTAACCATTTTGAATACATGTATAAATAAAGGATAATATTCATAACTTGAAATGCTGTACAGCTTTCCCAAATTCGTGAGCATAAATAAATAAATGCATTTAATACTTTGTAAAGGCCATCCATATTTCAACTGGAGCTTCATTACATGAAACAAATCCTAATAAACTACACATTTTATTTGAAATAAGAGGACTTTTTCAGAAAACACAAGGTATAAAGCTGAACTTATTTTAATTCGCCACATATGTAGCAGTGCTGCTTGCAAAAAGAAAATGCAAAGTTGCATCAAATGTTATTTTCCTATAATACTTTGTTCGGAGAATGAGAGAAAATTGTACATTTTAGTATAAACTTTGCAAAAATACTTTTCCAAAACCAAAGGTACTGAATAATATCCACTATGTAATTTGGATGATAATGCAATTATTTGATCTATAGTACATTGTATTTCGATTCTTCAAAATTTTCACTTCGACTACTCTTTCACTCAGAATCTGATACTGCCATTTTACATGAATTTTCCTCCAATCAAAAGAACAGGAAATGAAATGTAATGACGGAGAAGCAATAAAGAAGCCTTTGTCAAATATAATTGGACTTTTAAAGTTTTCATTCTGCGTCCAAGTGTAATTGATATGCAAGGTGTAAATCGATATTTCTAGGGCATTTTTGCACAGTTATCGTTTATTCTGCTTAATAAAAATAAAAGTATAGATACAATTATCAAATTTAAAAACAAACAAACAAGGAACTAAATTTGAAAACAAGGACAAACAAAACATAACAATGGCATTGACGAAAATTTAAAATGATTGACTTCATCCATTGATCATGAGATGATCATATCTGACGCTGGGGATATATGGAAACCATTAACATGGGAAAGCATTTGATTACACGTATTTTTTTTTATACGTTTGGGGTATAAATTTATGGAAAGAGTTTTTATTACAAGAGACTTTTACTGATACATGCCAAAAAACTAGAGTCAAGTTATATCGTTCATCTCCCTCACCCCATTATTAGTTACAGTAACAGTACTAAATGCTGTCTACATAAATATTGCTCTTTGAGGCATATGTGTAAATTAAACTCTAAGGTTTTAAGAAGGCTAGGGAATTGTGACCATTTTTAGCCTATATAGATCTCCTTTAGAAGAAGATATCTCCATATGTAGATATACAAAAATGATCAAATTTTAAAATTTAAATGTATGAAATTTATCTTTGCCAATATTACTTAAAAGCTTAAGATATAATATATAAAAACATGTTAATTTGAGGGTTTGTTTTTTTAACCCCCCCCCTCCCCGCCTCCTTTAAAATTTGTTTTGTGTAAATCAAACTGAGTAGACTGATGTCAGATATATTTCTAGTTATATTTCTGTATATGTTCCTTAATTGTTGAATATACACAAAAACAAAGAAGTTAAACTAATCCTATTGAGTGAGAAATTAAAATAATAAGGAAATTGTTTTTCTAAACGAGTTAAAGTTAATGAATCATCCATGTTAATAATTTTTACAAACATGTTTGAAGTTTTAATTTTTATTTTTATAAAATCTAACTTAAAAGTGACTTAAAGTACTAACAATATTTATTCTTATAAAGATAAAGAATTCAAATGATTTTTTTAGCTTATTATTATAACACAGAAACGAGGTCTAGAAATTCTTTCTACCTTAAATGTTAAATGTTTTATGGCTTCATACAGCTTTTTTTCACATTTTTAATCTGCGATCATATAACCCGGAATGAAACTGTACCCACCTCTGTCTGATTCAGCCTTACAGAAAAATACACGCAATGCTGCATAAACGATCTCGGATGACTAACCTAAATAATTTGACTTGCTTTCAAAGTATTGTGTAATGATGACACACAAAATATAAGAAGGAATAATGCCTAATTTGTATTTAATGGATTTGATTGTAAAAGACAAGAGTTTTTTTCATGATATATCTGAACAAATCTGATCAATCACTAGATTTAAACAAAAATCTTTGTCCACTTACTACATGTTTTCTTGTAGGTTAAATAAAGTGAATGGAAAACAAGGCAGTATTTGCTAGATTGATATTTCACAGTCAATATCAGTATTAAACCCTGTGAACCTGTTTCAATAACAGTTATGCTTTGTTGATTTACAATGAACAATGAAAAAACGTTGTCTTAACAGTGTTTATGCAATTTTAAAATGTTTTCTGCCATTATGACCTCTGAACCCGATCCACCCAACATTCTATCTTCGTCACGTGATGCCTATAATAACTTTTGTAGAAGTTCCATCCCCAATAAGGAAGTGTTCAGTCCACCTGTTCATGGTTGGTTATCTTTTATCTTGTCCATGGTGAATATTTCTCTGGCTTATCTATGTTGCCTTCTATTTAAGGTAAGGCGCAATTCTTATCATTGATATGATAAATGTATAACAAAATTGTAATCCTAAGCAGCATCCACGAAGAAGGATCTAAATTTGGCTATCGGTGGCAAATCTTTTTTTTTTATATAATGTTCGCAGCTAGGTTAAGGCCGCCCACAGGAAATACATCTTAAAATATTTCTTGAAAATCAATATAGTGTTGATATTTTTTATTAGCATGACTTTTTATTAATGGGTAGTCTAATATTGCATATTAATGTATGGGGCCTCTGCTAAAATCGGTCAAAGCGACTTCATTTACATCAGCTGTTTGTCACGTTAATGTAAAATTATGGAAAAAAGCATACAGCACTTTTCAAAATAGCAGGGGCAATAGTTACAAGTGTATAAATAGTTCTTAAATTGTTCTTAAGCGGATATGGGACATATTGTGCCTGTGATTTTAGTATATTTGTTTTTATAAACGTGCATTACCTCTGCTTAATATGAGATTTTATCGCTTTCAATCCTAAGCCTAGGTCTTTTGAAATGCCCCTCGTATATATGAATATTTACCATGCTTTTGAATAAATGTTTAAGTATCAAGTTGATATTAATCGCTAAATGATGGAAATATCATTAATTGTCTTAAATCATCTTAAATTGCATCTTTAGCTGAAAATGCCATTCTCAACCACTTATGCTTATTTGCTACATTATGAAGGAATATAACACTTAATGGATCTTAATCATCTTTTATTAAAGTAAAGAATATTTTCCTCAACTAGGACAGTGGTACTGCTACCCCCAACTCGAGAGGATTAATTAATCAATGCATAAAATGCTTTGTATAGGGCAACCATATTTTAACTGGAGCTGAAACATGTCCTAGAAAAATAATAATTCTACTTAAAACAGAGGAACTTTTTGAAAAAGTATAAAGTGTATAACAAGAATGTATGACTTGTTTTTTTTTAAATGGATATAACCTTGTGATATTTTAATTAGTGAAGGTTTCTACATCTGTTTATAGTGCACTTGATAAGGATATTACAAATTGACTTTCAAATAAATGCTTATTGGTGTAACAATGTTGTTTTAAAAACATTCATGTCTGATTCAGTTAATCTTTTTATAGTACATGTACGCTTCACATCTATGTAACAGTGCTAAAACAATGATAAAACGAAAAATCGCATCAAATGTTTTCGGCTATGCTTTACTGACATTAGTCAGAACGAGAGAGAACAGTACATTTCTGCAATGATTTACGACAACGCCATTTCAAAACCATATGGGAATTTAATAATATTCACTTTTTAATTTGAATGAAATTGTAATTACTTGGTCTATTATATTTAGTTTCATATAAATTTTTACTTTTAAATATTGTTCCTCCAGAATCTAATATTGCAGTATACCTTTGGTCCTCTATATTTATTTTTTCACTCGATATGGTTTTTTTGCAATCAAATGAATAGGCTTTTGATTCTAAAGTGGCGGAGAAGCAATTAAGAATTCCTTATCAAATATATAAGATGAAAAAGTTTTTATTCTTTGTACAGTTGTAACTGATATGCAAGCTTTAAAAAATTAGCGATATCGATATCGAATAATGATTGTTAAAACATATTTTCCAGCTTTCACCCTAACACAACATCTTACTCTAAACCTAATTAATCTAAGACAATAACAACCACTAACCCTTTATTTATTACCCTGAATTTTTTCATATTTATGCGTATAATGAATCAATATCAACAACACTTAAAGTCTAGTAAAATTATGTTGTACTTCATTGTGAAAATAAATTGTATAAATGGGATCGATATCCATACGAATTTGTCATGGAATTGTCGATATCGACGACATCGATACAGCACCAAGACATATATTTATTGATTTATTCTAATTAATATTGTTAATGAGGATCGATATCGATACGATATTGGCGACATAATATTGTCGATATTGACGTGGAATTCGTTCTTGGACATGTATGTTTTTTGACGACCTTTGTTTATCATATATCATCAACAGTGCACTTTTACGACGTCAATCTACATACCAGGGGATTTATCTATTTTAAAATCAGTTAAAAACAGTAAATGCGCTTTATTTCACAATGATGCGCGAAGTATTGCACAATAGAAACTTTATTTCCCCCTTTAAAAGGATTTATAATATCATTTTCAGCTTATTGTTATAACAGTGAGACGACGTCTGGGAAATTGAATCAGCTATTTATCACAAATGTAAATGACTGGTATCAAATGACTATGAGTGAGGTTAGTCTCTTTAGAAATGTCTGATGTAGACGTAATTTAATCAAAAGCACTCAGCCTTACAGAAAAAAATATACACGACATGCTGCAAAACGATCTTGTCTGACACTCATGAATACCTTGTCTTTCTTTGGGAGTATTTTGTAATGAAAACATTATATATTATGCTCTACTTGGATTAAGTAGCAAAAATTCAAGAGTTCATTTCATAAGCCGTTTGAAAAATCTGATTAATTACTAGATAACAAATATAAACCTTTTTCTGCGTTATATTATACATATTAATACAATGAAATGCCTATTGATAAAACATATGTTGAATAACTGTGTAACAACTGATATTATTTTACCTAATCAAAATTGTTCTAGTCCATTACAGTTATGTTTTGCTTGGATTGCAGTCTACAATGGGGGGAATTTGTGAAAATGGGTTATATGTCTATTCAAAAGCCCCCCTCTATTACTGTAATTCGTTTTAATTCCACGGTGTAAAAATTTCACGATTTTTCAAAAAGTTCCGATCGCGATGGTTTTAATTTCACGCTGTAAGAAAATGTCTTACAATAATTTGAACATTTTTAATAGCTAATGGTAGCATTCACGATGGGTTTATTTTCGCGGAAAAATTATGAATCGCGAACATAGCGAAATGAAAACCATCGTGATTATTTGCCAATCTACAGTATTTTGACCTCTGACCTAATTATACTATGTACATTACGTGATGCATAGTTTAATTTCAGAAGCTCTAATCCGGGTTATATGAAGAAAGTCGTCAGTTTATCTGTACATATTTGTCTTTCCTTTGTCTTGTCCTTTGTCTTGTCCATGGTACATGTATATATTTGCCTTGTTTCATATCTGTCCCCTTTTGTAGGGTAAGATGCAGTTCTGATCACTGTAATGATAAAACAAACAAAATGACATTCATTAAACGATATAAATGAGCAAGGATTGACATTTGCCGTCATATAGATAAAATTGTTTCATCTTGGGATATATATATATATATATATATATATATATATATATATATATATATATATATATATATATATATATATATATATATATATATATATATATATATATATATATATATATATATATATATATATATATATATATATATATATATATATATATATATATATATATATATATATATATATATATATATATATATATATATATATATATATATATATATATATATATATATATATATATATATATATATATATATATATATATATATATATATATATATATATATATATATATATATATATATATATATATATATATATATATATATATATATATATATATATATATATATATATATATATATATATATATATATATATATATATATATATATATATATATATATATATATATATATATATATATATATATATATATATATATATATATAAAGCACTAAAAAACCAACAACACTGTATATCCTAAATGTCGGATCTACCAAGTAGATACAAGGTCACGGATGGAAATTTATATAAAGCACTAAAAATGACCAACGGCATTGTTCGTGCCGTTGGTCATTTTTAGTGCTTTATATATATATATATATATATATATATATATATATATATATATATATATATATATATATATATATATATATATATATATATATATATATATATATATATATGTACTAGTATTTACCTGTGAAAATGGCATGGTTTTTTTTTACATATGACCTAAAAGTTTGACCTACTTGCAAAAAAATTCAATTGTTATAAATTTATCATTTTGAAAGAAAAAAATTAGGGCATTCATATTATAATGCATGTATATATTTACCTGTGATAAGACCTTTCCAAATGAATCATAACTTTTACTCTGTGACCTTGACCTTGAAGCCTAACCTACTTTTCAAAAATGTTGCATTTGCTTATAACTTTTGATTGAGATGAGATATGACTCTCACATTTGACATTTACATTAATTACTCATAAGAACTCAAGGTGTTTCCCAGCATGCGATGCTTTTTTACCCCTTGACGTTGATGTTTTACATAATTTTAAAAATATTTAACTCTCCTAAAAGAAGATTAGGCTTCTGAGTAACATTAAGGAGAAACCTTACTGCACATCTACATGACACCACCAATATTCCCCAAAAGGCTGCTGAGTAAAATATAGAAGGA
>NW_026925780.1:0-10450 GCF_032062105.1 Saccostrea cuccullata
TTCAATACCTTCTTCCAAACTTCCATTAAAACAGCTAACTGATGCATAGCCATAATGTTGATTACTGCAGCTTTTAAGGGGGTCAAAACTACAGTTCATTACACTTGTTTCATTTCCTTTACATATCAGATCAGGCATGGCAGTCTGCCCATAGTATTTTCCAAATGCCCCTGGGGGTAACTTTGTGCCATTGGTGAAGCCTCCAATCTCCTTACACACCACCTGGGCGTTGACGTCATTGAACCCTGACCCACACAGAGCGTACCACGTGTTGTGTAACAGAATCTCTACAATCCCATTGGTTCTGCTGTTCAAACTACCAGTTAATCGGACTGAAATTTATAGTAAAATTGAAGTTTTATTACAGCAAATTCATTTTAGATTTTTTTCTGTTTTTAAAATTACAAATGTACTATTGTAAAAATACTTAAATATGTCTGTTTACTGGTATTCATTAATGATTCAAAAATTCTAGAAAAATGTTCCATTACATCATGCACATATAATCAAAATTTTACAAGAGTGCATGCATGTAACAATAAGTTGTTAATAATAAATAATCAATGCATAAATTTTGATTCAAGGACATGTCAAGGACATAAAATCAGAAATGATGGTTATATATGATGTTATCATGGACATTTTTATGTAATTTGACCTTAATTCTCTTTCATCCCTAATTGTCTTCTCAAGCCATGTTCTACTCAGTGACAGATACACGTAAATAAATATTTCTATTATTGATATAACTAACCCTCAGTGCTTCCACTTACTGTTTTTATAACACATCACTGTAGCGTAGCCCCCACACCTTGTTTCGTACACATCCCAGCCCGAGTTATTACATCTGAAGATGGAATCCTGTGCCGTTAATCATCTTGCTCAGGAATACATGTTTCTGATCCAGAGAGGGGTTTTTAACCTCCCCATCCACGTAGCCCTGGGATTTACAGAGGACTCGGGCGAAAAGTACTTAGACCAGTAGGTGTTACATAGACCCAGTTACTCCGTCATATAAAATCTCCACCTGACCCTGACTTCCCCCGCCCTTGATGGAAACTGTCGGTGCTAGAAAATAAAGAGATCAGGCAATTCAAGAACATTGTTATATTTAAAAATTAAGCATGTAAGTTAAGCATGTTCCAGGTACTCTCTTTAAGCAAAATCAAGAAAAGTCAAGATACATTTGAAGATCATTGGATGGGTTTTAAGGTAAATAATTAAGGCATAAATCATTAAGAATTTCAAACCTGATTCATTGTAACAGAGCACTGAAGCAGCAGTGCACCCAAAGAATGGTTCCCACATGGCCCTGGGACCCGTGGAGCATTCTTCTAGTCTTTTCTCCTTCCCGGTACATTTGAGATAAGAGATCCAGGCTACTTTACTGGGTGTGTTGTAAGTTCCATATGCTATCCCACCCTTAAATCCCAGCTGTCTACAGGCAACATCTGCTGAAGAGTCTGTCCAGGTGTGATCACAAATATGTCCCCAGACCTCCTGGTACCGAATCTCAATGCGACCCCATTTCTCTCCTCCATTTACTAATCGGAGGTCAACAGCTGAAAAACACAAATATTCATGTTAGGAAATTTTTTATTTACATTTGTTCATGATTAAGTTTGTTCAAATTCTGATAGCATAGGCCTAGAATTTTGTCAAGTGTCCTACCTTACAGATAAATGCAGAAATATATTTTTTACTACCACATTAATGAAAGTGAGTACTAGAAGGCAAATGTTGAAGGAAACTTAATTCAAAAATTAAAACAAATAATGACCTTATCTTGTTAAGAATTTATTTTCTTCTCTTTTTAATTAGCATCATCTTTTTTGTGTGTGCTTGGGTGTTCATGCGTTGTTATTGTTTAAAACTGTAATTGTTATCCCAAAGGCCACTTCGCAAATGACCTTGACATTAACCTTATGCTTAAAACAAATTTGTGACCAACCTTGCTCAAAATAGCCTGTGGTCATTATTTTGTCCTTTTTCAAATTACATAAAAAGTAATTCAGCAACAGAAAATATCTACATGCATGTTCTAGAACATTAAATTACAAGAATGCCTAAGTTTTCTAAGAATAATATATGCATTTTAATCATGAAAAGGCTAATAGTGAATTTATGAATAATTCATTTTTGGGAATTCATTAGGGAGTCATTAGACCCTAAATATTTGTATTATAAATTTACAAGATCAAAATACAATGTACTGTTAATTCAAATACCTGGCAATACAATTATATTTACATGCTGTAATAATAAAAACTGAAATACTGTTATGACTGCATTCAATGTTTAATGTCTTATTAAATATAGTTTGGATTACTTTCAACATTACCAGCCCATCACTTTAATGACTTGCTTTAGGTCTCGCTAAGAAACTATAAAACTAAATTAGTTTTAAGTGTGACGGCAGTGGTTAAGTGGTATATGTAATAATACATTGTAATATTAAATACCAGTACATTATTTAATTGTTACAAATTTATTTATCTCCTGTTTTCCCCCACACTGTAACCACTCAAATAAAAACTGTACGCATATAAATCTGTAAAGTTTTACATCATTTACATGATTCTATGATAGATAAATTTAACTTCCCAAGGTTTGTTACTCAGTATCAGTACAGGGAAATAAATAAGTTAATATAAAAATCTTACTCTTAACAAACTTTGTGAGCCAACTGTGCATATATAGCAGGTACCAGGAATATTAACATCTTAAAATGACTTAAATCATCAAGATTTCATTAATTAATCTGCATATTTTCACTTTCCTTTAAAATTATCCAAACTTTTATATTTCAAAGGTGTTATGGTGTGATTTACATGTACAGTTAAATTTTCGTATCTCAAAACTTCCACATATCACTGCAGATATGTGAAAGTTGACTTACAGTAAGTCTTAATTACTTAATTTCATGCATTTAACCTCAATATCTCAAACCACAGATAGCCTGAAGTTTTTCCCCAGAATCCTTCTGTTTGAGAGAATGAGATTTGGCTGTATATGTATTATGTAACTCCAAATGACATGAGGGCATACCCTCTCATCTCTCCCTCCATTGAGATTAACATACAATAGGAAAGTTCTCAAATTACTGGGTGTACTTACTTTGATTGACCTTGTCCTTTTCCTTGTCGTGACAAACCGCTGCTGCTAAGCTATCACTGTTACAATGACCTTGCCAGTAATCGACCTTGGAACAATTGGCCAGACTACTTTCCTTCCCTGTACAGTTAAACTTCCAGTAGGCATCAGTAAAGGAGGACTCATCTACCATGTACATTTCGGCCTTGGTCATGGCGAACCCCGAGACAAAGCCCAGCTCCCTACACAGAACCTCAGCATCCTTGTCATCCCAGCCTTCATCACACACCAGAGACCACCCCTTACTTCCACTGATTTCAACCGTCCCAACATTTTTCTGATCCAGTGCATAATTTAAACGTGCTGAAATAAGAATTGATCTTTCTTACAAAGATTTTCTAAGAACATTTTCATATACTCTATGTTACCCCATAATAAGTAGATTGCACTTCTAGTTAAGTGTCAATTGCTGGAATGTGCTTCACAAAATTCAATTTATTTTTTTCCCCTAGAGACAAGCCCCAGTGGGATGGGCATATGGCACTGTGTGGCTTTCAAGTTTTGACAAACAAAAGATACAATGTCTACTTTAGTCAAACATTAACATTCTTGTTTTTTTCCTTTCAAATCTTGCTTATAAATAATTGTACCGCCACAATAAACATGCATAACTGCAATCACTATTTTGTCAAGTGATAACACAACATTGATCTCTTTAACACACTAAATGGCAGGTGTCCGTTTTTCGTGGAATTCAGAGTATCCCTAGGCATAAAACCTCTTGTGTATTGTGATTATTACTGTATGTCAAACCTAAATTTATACTGATTAACATTCATTGAAACACATGTTTGGCTGTAACAAGGTGGAAAAGAAATACCTTGTGGTTCGTCTATGACATCACAACGTGAGGGGCCATGATCTGGAACATTTACCTGTGACATAATAACATCAGAGCTCCAGTTATCTTACCTGTGACATTATAACATGAGACACTGGCATCCTCCTGATGATTACAGTTGTGGGTTCCCCAGCTATTAGAGTTACAGTCCAACAGAGACTTTTCATCCCCGTCACAGACGACCTCGTCAAAATAAATGGGCTGTCCTGGTGCACCCGGACCAAAATGAGACAGTGAGTGTGCTATCTAGAAAACAAAGCATGTCAGTCACTCAGGAGGACTTCCTCCACCAAATCAAAAAATAATTTCAACTAGAAACGATCTCGTTGCGAGCAACGAGAGGTCTTCCGTCTAATTCTGGAAAAAAAAACTCGTAAAGTCGAGCTGAGAATTGATTAAAAATTTTGGTCACAAATTGAATCCAGGTCGCCAGTGTGAAAATCCAATTCGCTTTTTCCCCCTTTTATCCCCAACGCGCTAACCATAACGCTATTGGGATTACTGCTCTTAATGTACTTGTGTATACTTTTGCTACAGTACACCTGTCTAAGAATTATAAAAGACGGGCCTTTATTCATAATTTCGTGCCAAACGCCACGTCAAATCTTCGCGCCTTTTCTTTGGACTGATCTATTAAAAAGGTGTGATAGCTTCAATGAAATTAAGAAAAAAAGAGCGTTCTCATAGCCTACATTTCGAGGTTTAGAAAATATATTTAACACATTGTACACATTCTGTAGAAAAGTAACACAAAAGCAGTGAAATGACTATAATTTAATTTTTTTTATTTCCCGTCTCAGAAGTGAACTATGCCGATTAGTTACACTTTCATAAAAGGTTGAAATGTTTCGCCGAAAAACATGCCTGCCTCGCTCTATGACAGTCAAGGAATCAGATACCATTTATGTTCAATAACTTGATTCAGATCTTTGAGAAAAGAATGTTAATATAAACTCCATTAGACGATCTTATTAAAATGGTTTTCTTATTTTTGTCTTTTCTATTCGTTTAATATCACACAAGTGTGCATGGGAAAAACAGTGGTTATACGTTTTATACTTACTATATACATGCATCGATATTGTTTCTTGAAAAACTATAACTTATAACTATGATTTAAGATCTGTTTTTCCGTCTTGCAAAACAAATGATAATAGGTATCTCTCATTTGCACATTTAGTCTTTTCTTTTTCTACTTTGAGAACCAACCAAAACCAGTTACAGAAGACGTTTGAGAAGACCCTGGAATAAATCTTTAGTTTGACACAGAATTGTAACATAATTACTACGTGATCTATTAACGCGCAAACCATTAAGCTACTGCTCTAAATATACTTGTGTATACATTTGCAACAGTACACCTGTCTAAGAATTATAATAGGCGGGCCACTATTGATAATTTCGTGCCAAACACCACGAGTAAATATTCGCGTCTTTTCTTTGGACTGATCTATTAAATAGGTGTGATAGCTTCAATGAAATTAAATAAATAAAACGTTCTTATCGCCTTTATTTTATTTCGACGTTAAGAAGGTATATTTAACACATTGTACATATTACATATCGTATCTAGCCCAGTTAAACTAAAGCAGTGAAACGGAAATTAAGTTTTAAGATTGACACGTAATTACAACGTACTACTACGTGAAAGTCCAAGTAGTTTTCTACATTTCATGTATCCTTATGTAAGAATGGTTTAATCAAACGCTCAGCTGCCTCCACAAACCCCTACTCGCGAAATGGCGGAGTTGACAGAGGCAGACGCCATCTTGGACCCGCTTCAGATTTTCAAATATTAATATCTAGAGTTCAGATTAACCAATATTCAAACAACTTATACAGTAAACATCAATCAAAGGGTGTCTATTATCATTCCAAAAATAAATAAAAAATATTTAAAAACAAAAAAGTTAGAAAATCCGATTTTTTCAATTCGCTTCTCCTAACGACAGGAAGTACTGACGACGAACGAAAGGTCGCGTCCTGGATGGTAAATATCACGATCTATAATCCCTGAAAGTTTCATGTTGATATCTTTTACCGTTTTTGAGTTTAATCGTGGACAAAATGTCATTTTATTTTCAGAAAATGTCCCGTAACTTGGCACCAGAAGCGAATTTTCAAAAAATCTCTCGGAAAAAATAACTTCAGATAATAACACATAATTTCTGTAAATTTCATGAAAATTCACCCAGTAGTCTTCGAGAAATCGCGTGCACAAAATTTGGTGTACGGAAAAATAATAATAATAATAATAATAATAATAATAAGAAGAAACAATAGAATCACTATAAGGTCTTCCGTGAAGACGGAAGACCTTAATAAAAAAAAAAAAAAGAAAGAGTTATAAAGAAGAAATAAAATATTTTCCCTCGTCATCAATCATTTTTTTCGCCCTTTTCCCAATTTAAAAACCATGCTTTATGCTTATTTCTCAACAATGAGTACTGTACAATCATATCATGTATTATGTTCTGACAGAGATTGAAATTTAGATTTAATAAATATTTCATATATAATAATAGTTTTAAAACTCATATTTGTATATATTTCCATTTCTAAATTTTTTCTCTATGATAACCCTTTGAAAGTAAGCGGAGTTGATTTCCTGATAATTCTGCCGGAATGTAAATTAGGCAGGTCGATAGGTCAGGAGCTATGGAGGCCTAGTATGCATGAAAATCTCGTGCGCATCTGTCTCTGAGTCTGACGCTAAGGAGGCCAAATATGCATGAAAATTTCGTGCAGCTGCCGTTGTGTTCAGCGAGGCCTACTAAAATTGGGATGGGAATCCTTGTGTAATTTAAATCTATGTCTGCATTTTTAAGTCTAAATCAACAAGTTTATTTCACAATGAAATGGAAATATAAGGAATCACTGTCTAGTTATGAGAGTATGCCAGCCCAGGGACATCAACAATAGTGGGAAACATGGGATAATTTTAGCATAACGGGCTTCGCCCGTTATGCAAATTATCCCATTTTTCCCACTATTGTTGATGCCCTGGCATACTCTAAAAACTAGACAGTGATTCCTTAAAAATACAAACAGGGCTGCGGCAAACAGAGCCTTTAATATGAAATATAAAATACAGCTACTCATTATCCATGGACACTTGTCACAAGTGAACTTAACCTTCAAGATATGACCTCGAGTCATAACCATATATCTATACGCATAAGCACCAATATTTTTAAGTGTGGAATACCAGGCACCTGAAGTTTTATCCATCTGATCAGTCACTCAATAAGCCAAATATTCTAGTTTTTCTACCAATACCTCTAAATATTAAAACAAAAAGCCAACAACAGTTGAACCCCCCCCCCCCCCCCCCCTTGCGCAAAAATTCATCAGATAAACTGCAATTAAGCAACGAAAGGAAACCATCACAAACTAGTTCTAATTGTAACGGGGACCGTTACAGATGTTCCCCAAACGCTCCCCAACTCCCTTTTTGTGCCATATTCCCTGTAAGCTTCATTAAATAAGGCAAACTCTATGCATTTTAGACTTTAACAACTTTTTCCCAGAAGTATACCAAGTATCTTTAAATTTCAGCTTTGCACGCGTGCGCATGTGAATGCATGTGCGTAATAACTATATCAACTTGTCTACACTATCTATATATTTTAATATACTAAATATTATAGCATTTAATTCAAAAGTTTTTAAAAAATACGCTAATTCAAGTGTATTTTTAAATTTACTCATTTCACGTGCACGCACGTGCATGCATGTGCATGATGACCATACCTTCTTGTAAGGATTCATTATGTCTATCTATGTTCTAAATTCCATCCTGTTTGGTTGATAACCAAAGGAGTTATCATAATAGCCATTTAAAGTTTCAGCCAATCAGATTGCAGCACATGTGCATGCGCATGCTTTTATGATAATTCTTATATATCATGCTGTAGATCTTCATAGTGTATGACTATGTTCAAAATTTCAAAGGATTTTGTCAAAAAACAAGAAAGATATTGAGACTTTAGTTTCAGCCAATCAGAGCGAAGCGCACGTGCATGCGCGCGAGATCTTGCTATTTTGACCATGTCAGCATGTCTATGCAACTAATATATCTTCTTATTATAAGTTTCAAATCATTTCATCAAAAAATAGAAAAGTTACAGCTATATCTGTTAGATTGGTCATTTCACGTGTTGCACGTGCACACTCTTGCAAGCACGTGCGTGCAAAATGACCTTGATTCCGCAAATCTACATAACAAGTCTACTGACCCTAAAAAGGTTTTACCTACATTGGATGAACAGTTTACAAGATCACTCCAGGACAAAAAAGTACCCAGGAAGAAGAAGAAAAATAATAATAACTAGTGCTAATTGTAACGGGGACCGTTACAGATGTTCCCCAAACGCTCCCCAACTCCTTTTTGGTGCCATATTCCCTGTAAGCTTCATTATATAAGACAAACTCTGTGCATTTTGACTTTAACAACGTTTTCTCAGAAGGATACCAATTATATTCAAATTTTACATTGCACCCGTGTGCATGTGAATGCATGTCCGTTATGATCATATCATCTTGTCTACACTATCTACATATTTTAATATGCAATATATTAAAGCATTCAGTCCAAAAGTATGAAAAATCACTCTTTCAAGTGTAATTTTCATTTCACTCGTTCCAAATGCACGCACGTGCGTGCACGTGCATGATGACCATACCTTCTTGTAGGAGTCCCTTACATCTATCTATATTCTAAATCCCATCCTGTTTGGTTGAAAAACAAGGGAGTTATAGCCATTTCAAGTTTAAGCCAATCAGATTGCAGCACACGTGCATGCGCGTGTTTTCATGTTTTTTTCTATATCATATTGTAGGATATCCTAATGCATGACAATGTTTTAAATTTCAAAGCATTTCGTCAAAAAACAAAGTAGATGTAGCCATTTAGAGTTTCAGCCAATCAGATTGCAGCACGCGGGCATGCGCATGCTTTCATGAAAATTCTTATATATCATGCTGTAGATCTTCATAATGTAGGTCTATGTTCAAAATTTCAAAGGATTATGACAAGAAACAAGAAAGATATTGAGAATTTAGTTTCAGCCAATCAGAGCGAAGCACACGTGCATGCGCGTGCGATCTTGCTATTTTGACCAAGTCATCTTGTGCATACTACTAATATATAGTTATAAAATGAGTTTAAAAGCATTTCATCAATAATTTTAATAGTTACGTCTGTATCAATTATATTGGACTTTCTCGTGTTGCACGTGCGAGCTCTTGCAAGCACATGTGCATGCACATGCTTTCATGAAAAATCTTATATTACAGGCTGTAGATCTCCCTAATGTATGACTATGTTCAAAATTTCAAATGATTTTATCAAAAAACAAAAAAGATATTGAGACTTTAGTTTCAGCCAATCAGAGCGAAGCACACGTGCATGCGCGTGCGATCTTGCTTTTTTGACCATGGCCTCTTGTGCATACTACTAATATATCCTTACATTATAAGTTTCAAAACATTTCGTCACAAAATAGAGAAGTTACGGTTATATCCATTATATATTGGTCATTTTAAGTTTTGCACGTGCGCGCTCTTGCAAGCACGTGCGCGCAAAATGACCTTGATTCCGCAAATTTACATAACATGCCTACTTACCCTAAAAAGGTTTCACCTAAGTCGGATGTGTAGTTTACAAGATCACTCGCGGACAAAATTTTCCCAGGAAGAAAAATAATAATAATAATAAGAATAATAATAATAAGAAACAGAGTAAAAACAATATGTTCCCCAACTTCGTTTGGGGAACATAATAATAAGAAACAGAGTAAAAACAATATGTTCCCCAACTTCGTTTGGGGAACATAATAACTTCCAATGAACAGCCTTTTTTAAAAATTGATACCTAAGTTTGCAACCTTTGTTATGAAGAATGTGATGGGAAACCCAGTGATATTGCTTGTGAAAGCATTGCCTGTCACAAGTGTTATTCATGGTATCACTAAGGCTATGTCGAAATTAGGGGGGGGGGGTTGAACCCCTTAAAAAATTCAGGATAGATCTGTCAGATTTCTAAAACTACAGCAGCTAAACGGCTAATCAAACTAAGGAAAAAGGCAAGGGCAAGATATAATAGTGAGCACAGCGAGCGTCTTTGTGACGCTCGTAACTGCGAGCTCTTAACGCAACGCCTGTTCGAAGAGAAAATTCAGACTACTGCACATTCATTCGATAGAATTTTTTGACGCAGTAATTTGGACCCACCATGCATCACTTGCTAAAGCTACATTCTCATGAGAATAGCAGCAAAAGTTCAACTAAATGTAAACATGCCCTGATTTAATGGATAAATATTGAAGATAAATATAGTAAACGAAACGTTCTTCATTTACTATCAGCACTGTTCAGGCTTCTTTTTGGAAATGTAACTTACAAACGACGTCATGTGACGTCAGAGTCTAGATGCACCAAATGTCATGTGCAGTT
>NW_026925781.1:0-10592 GCF_032062105.1 Saccostrea cuccullata
ACCTTTTAAGTACGCACAACCAACCAATCACGCTTGGAATGCAGTTCACGTGGTCGGGCAATGGTGTTTGATTGACTGTACCTTAGGCGCAGGGCACGTGAATGACGAGGGTCATTATACCAGGGAATTCGAAAACTTTTATTTCCTTACCGATCCCGACCAGTTGATTTCTACCCATTTTCCCTACATGGACAACAACAAAAAAGAAAGCAAAGCTTGGCAACTTCTTCAGAAACCTTTTACATTACAATCATTTAATAAGAATGTAAAAAGGACGATAAAATCCTTCAAGTGGGGCGTGGATCTAGTTTCTCATAGACAGGCTGTGATTCAGGTGACGTTGACTGCCACTGTGTTTATAAAAGGGACGACAAAAATGTTAAACAATGTAGCGGCACGTTTAACGGACACAGACGGTAATGTTCATAAGCAGTATACATTAGTGCAAAATCCAGACCAGAACTTATTTTCCATTCGAGTACGTCCTCCAACGATGGGTAAGTTTCGGTTGACAATTCTCGGAAGTATTGACCAGAAGGACACGACACTTTATGCACTTGTGTCATACATATTGCGTTGTAGGCAAACAGAGCAAAAGGTGTATTTATATCCCAAACATACCGGGGTCTGGAGGTCAAGGTCTGATTACAGAGATTTTGGATTTCAAACCGGTGTGGATTCACCTCTTATAATAACCCCAAAAGATGGCATTTTAGAGTTGACTTTACCTATAGAAAGAGATTTCCCTGTTTCATATAGATTAAGTTACTCTGAAGGCACACTGAAAAACATAGAACGCTATGTGTTGGTAGAAAACATTGGAAATGCAATATCCATACGTGGTCACTTTTCAGAGAAAGGATTCTATAAATTACAAATCTTTTGTAAAGCAAAATCAGGGGATTATGAGCCAGTTCTTTTGTATTTGATAGACTGTACTAAAGATGCCATGAACCACTCTGTACCATTTCCAGTTATGTACTCCTCCGCCTCAGAATATCACTGCCAGCTTCTGGAACCATTAACACGTGAATTGCCGGAAGAGACGTGGATAAAAATAAGGTTTCGGTCAAGTGACATCATCAAAGCAGTCGTAAATGGAAGAAAAATTGAAAAAGGAAATGGTGACGTTTGGCGAGCGGCTGTCCGAACTTCCACTGCCGGCGGAAGTGTGCGAGTTGCCGGAACAAGCGATTCTAAGGGCCGCTATTGGGTGCTATACGAATTTAACGTAGTCAAGGGAGCTAATTCTCTGGTGCTTGAGGATGTTTTGACGGCTCGGTCTATCACGTCACAACCTCCTACGACCCAACGATCAGAGAAGCAATCAAAGACACCAAACCAAAAGGGCATCCTTAAGAGACAAATCAAAGAGAAAACTGTAATTATTTCAAAATGAAATGTATTATTCGTTAAAAAAGACATCGATATGAAGACATTAATATGTGATTCATACTGTAAGCTAATAAATTTTCTGTCTCGCTGACGAAATACATTAACTCCATATGCGACGAGAAATAGCAGCCCGAAACAGAGAACAGTTTCCCAGATAGCATGACTCCTTTGGGCCAACGCTGGTTTTTGGTTGTATGGTTGGTGGAGTGTTGGCGTTGGGGAACAGATGTAGGCCCAACGTTGGTCCAACGTTCATTTACGTTGGCATGAAAGCTAAACCAAGGTGTTGGACATGTGTATTGGCCCCAAGTTGGTCCAACGTTCATTTACGTTGGCATGAAAGCTATACCAAGGGTGTTGGGCAGGGATTTTGGGCCCAACTTTGGTCCAAGTTCATTTACGTTGGCATGAAAGCTAAACCAACGGTGTTGGGCATGTGATGTTGGCCCAATATTGGCCCATTGTAGTTACATGTTGACAAGAAACATAGCGATTTGGTGTTGGACATTAAGATTTTGGGCCCCAACATGGTAACCGAGTAAATGTTGACATGGATTAAGACCATTGTGTGTTAAATATGAAATGTTGGCCCAAGTCCCAGCAGGCCCAACGTTGTTTAACTTTAAAAGGAGGTGGAATATAGGTTGCAACGTTGATCAACTATATTTCAACGTTTTTCAACGTTGAGGTTTCAACGTTGAATCCTCAACCTTTTTTAACGTTAAACAACGTTGAAGCTGCAACATATTTTCAACGTTGAATGATCGTCGGTATTTCAACGTTGAAACAACGTTGAAGCTGCAACATTTTTTAACGTTGAATGATCGTCGGTATTTCAACGTTGAAACAACGTTGAAGCTGATATTTCAACGTTGAAACAACGTTGAACTAAGTATTCTCAACGTTTGATGTTCATTGATATTTCAACGTTGAAAAACGTTAAGCTCAACGTTGAAAAACTTTGAAGCTGCAACATATTTTCAACGTGGAATGCTTGTCGATATTCAACGTTGAAACAACTTTGAAGCTGCAACAAATTCTAACGTTTGAACTTTATTGATATTTCAATGTTGAAACAACGTTGAAATTAACATGTTTTCCACGTTCAGTATTTTCTGAACTATAAATTAAAACAAGGTTTAAAAATGAAAGTTGACTGTTTGTTGGTTTCAACGTTGAAACAACGTGGAAGATCTAACATATTTTCAACTTTAGGAAAGTTAGGAAAACAAGGGTAATGAGTATTGAGCACTTTAGTTTTTAAGGTCAAAATATAAAGTGCTTTAATCTTAATTTTATGCGATTTTTCGCAAGATACACAAAGCTGTATGCATTGTTAGAAAATATTAAAAAAATTATACATAAAAATAAAACACATGCAATTTGAATTGATTTACTCAAAAGAGTTGTGCCAGTTCAGCTAGTACCATTGTAAAATTTAAATAAATTGTGAATGCTTTTTTTTTTAAATATGTTGAATATAAGCTTTTAATAAATAATGACATCTTTATCCATTATCTCACTGTAATTCCATGTTCATTAGAATTAATAAAAATAATTATTTATTCTTAATTAATGTTCTTAAAATTAGACTCATAAAACCCGTGCAGTAACTTTTGTGCAAAATGTTATACAAAGCGAATCAAAGAAGTCTTATTTTACAGATTGTGCTTTTGTTGTGCATATTAATTCTATAATCTTTCTTTTCACAAAATATATAAAAGAAAAATTCAAATAAACACATAACAATTTTCACATGACAAAAGCATTATTTAAAGATCCCCCCCAAAAACCTTCGAGATATCAGATAAGGAGTGCCTCTCGCTTAGTTGGTCAGTTTCAGTGTCAGGATAACCTTGTTATGCAATTTTCTTGCTGGGCAGAGTATAGCTGCAGCTTATCTAGGTCAAAATTTGAATTCAACTGATGGACAAGAAGTCCCGGTTCCTTGCTGTTCATATTTCATGTGTTTTCAAGCTACATAAACAAGGATTTAGGCTGGAATATCAACTTCTGCTTTAAATATTATTTCCTTTTCATGAATTTAGGAAAATAAATTTTTAGTATCTGATATATTTAATTCTTGTTTTATAAGTACATGAAGTATATGTGAAATCTACTGAAAAGAGTCCTTGTTACATGTATTATGTGTATTGTTATATTTATTTGGTTATAAATATAAGTATACTAAAATATTAAAATTTAATTAATTTAGTTCATCTTATGGTTTAACCCCAGTGGTGCAGGGAAATTTATTGTATATAGTCAGCCTTGATTGCATCAGATTTTGGGGAAAATTATACAAAGGAATGAAATTTTGTAAGAATATGTTATGTATGTCTATAACATTTACTTTAGTAATAATTATTTATAAGCATACTAATACGAATTTTAATATGAAGTTAACTATAATTCTTTTTAATCATGTTAAGTACAGGAAAATATTCCTTTGTCTGATTTTTTAAAAATTTTTCATGTATATTTATTTTTTTGTTTCAAATAACGTGTTACGTACATTGTAACGAACAAATTTCTTTCACATCTTTATTTCTTTTATTAATAGGCTTTTGCTATAGAGGGGGGATTCCCCGTTCATTTCTTTCAATCGTGGGATTTAAATAAAATGTATATGGTGATTAAAATCAATGGATCCGCCACTTTGTGGGAAATTAGTAGTGTAAGAAAAAGCATACTTTGAAGAACCTTGATGTGATAACTGTGACCCCCTTTTCACTAGGAATATAAATTTTGTCAGGCAGTATTTTTGAGATTCAGTGATTGAATCTAAATTTGTGTTTATCTTTAAAAATACAAACTAAAGTGAATTTTACAATCGTAATATGGATTATAACTTATATAAATTTAGAATTGAAAAAAAAAAATTATTAGAATTTGAAATGCATTTGTTTATAAAGTAAAACGTAATATGAATTCAACGTGGTTTCAACCAAATATCAACATTTGACAACCAAAAAATTTCATCCAAATCTCAGCCTGATTACAACCAATGTTCACTTTTTTCAATGTTGATATTTGCTTTAAAAATTGGCTTCACTCATAACTTTATTTGCAACCAAAAATCAACCATAAATCAACCAAAAATTCAACCTATTTTAAACGTTTATTCAACGTTGAAAATTGACGTTGAAAAACGTTATGTTTCAACGTTGCCTCAACTTTCAATGCAACCAAAATTCAACGTTGATTCAACGTTGAAGTGCAACGTTATTCAAGTTGAACAAAGTTAAATGCCTGCTGGGGTAGGTCTAACTGAGTATACACGTTAGGGCAAGACATTGCCACTTATTGTTGGGTTTTTTAATGAATTTGGGAACGTTGGCCCAATTTAAAAATGTTGACAATATAATGATACATTGCTCTGTGTTGGGCGTGCTTGACTGAACTGGAGTTGGTCCAATAGTAGGAATACTGGGATTACTAGTACATGTACAGGAGCCTGTAATGTTTGAGATGAAAAGGGTAAAATTGGCCCAATGTTGCGAAAAGTATTCATCAATTTAGATTTATCTATTGTAAATCGATGGTAATGTAATACGCAACTCATTATAAACATGCGAACGACAATATATATTGAATGGAAATTATGATACAATCCTTATAAGTCTGTGAAATACATATAGTAATTTTATATCTTGGTATATTTTTATACGGAGCATTATTTGATCAAATTTAAAGTGCTGTGTTTTGCAAGTTTGGGGCTCCAAAAGAAAAAATAGGTCACTGGTGAAATTCACTGGCTCGGGAGGTGACTCATAGGTCTCCAAGGAAACCGTCATCTTTAAATCAGTTTTTTTTAACCGCACACTTTAACAATTCGAAAGCGTATGTGTCTGTTTAAGTGAAAGCAAGAATTTTAATCCTTTGAATGTAAGTATAGCTTTTGTTTTTGTTATTGAAATAAATTAAAGACTGTGAACACACAACATTGTATGTGGCATGTAGGCTTTCAAATTATTGGTACCAGGTAGCTGATTAAACAATTGTAATTGATGCGTTACCTTAACTTTTATAGGAATTGGCGGGCTTGAACATAGTAGATATGTCCTAATTTGTAAAGAACGAACGCAAGAATGTTAACCAGTGAAATTCAACCATTTTGTATTTGTTTATCAATAATTACTGATGTGAAATTGAGTTTAAGGATTCCTTTAAAAATATGTGTGATGCTGATGAACATTTGAAAATACTATTTTAATTGATCAACCGTAACGTTTGCAGCAAATTGCCCGGATGGAAAAACCCTCTTCACTCTGATACTATTGATGTGGCATTTCTGTAGGTGATGGAAGGGACTGATATATATGTGTGGGAAACATGGATTCTAAGAACAGATAAACAACAAAAGCTAGATTTAGTGATGCAAATATTCCTCTCAAAAACTCTAACAGTAGATCATGAAGACTCTTATATCAAAGTGATATTTAGTAGTGGACATAGTGATGTGGAGTGTACTTGAGAAACATTGAACTTTCTACCTCTTCCTTCTTTTAGTTACATTCCATGGAATACTTTAATGAAAGTGAAAGTGGCAAAGAATATATTGTGATACATTTTAGGAGGAAAAAAAGTATTTGACCAAACATGGTGAAATTAATTGTGTCGTATAATCTGGGAAATAAAAATGATACAATTTAATCAATTTTGTAAGACATTTGTATTGAGGAATAATTGTGTCATTGATATTCCAAGAATCAGCTTTGTATCAACGTTGAACCAACGAAATAACTATATTTTGAACTGAGGTCCAATGTAGGGCCAACGTTACAAAATATTTGGTTATAGATTGGTATGTTTGGAGTATAGTGTTTGAACCAACGTTGGCATTTCAACAAAAGCGTTGTACCAACGTCGGACCAAATCGTTATGATTCATATTTTCGGACCGAGGAACCGAACGTCGGGCCAACGTTAAAAAAATATTGCGTTGGTGTTGGTATGTTGGAATAAGTGTTACGTTGACAATTAACAACAGTATTGTAAGCATCGGCCCAACATGTCGGGCCAACGGCGCGCCAATGAGCAATAAGACATTGGCTAATGTAGATGTGCCAAGTATGGCCAACATAACCGACATTTGTTGTGAACGTTGGGCCAATGTTCGACGCCATTGTAATGAGCAGTTACCTACTCATTCACTTAATAATGGGCATATATGGATCTTCATCAGGTTGGTCATTATAACGATTTTTTGCTATTTATTCATTGAAAATTATGGGCGCGCTTGATTTGTCTACACCTTACTACATCCGGTGTAGACGATTTACACCTTATAATCAAATGAAATTGGGTGTAGTGTAGTAAATTCAACATGGACGTCAAAATTTCAAGTAACTGAGGGGGCTATTTGCAGATCATTTTATAATAAAATATTTGTTGCGAGTGTGAATATTCTTTTAAAATTCCTTTAAAAACAAAACATTTTACAAAATGCAAAGAATTTTTATTAAAATATCTACCGTAGCTGTCCATATATTACCCCTATAACTGAAAACATCTCAGCCATTGTCAAAATATATCTACTCATCACCAAACTTGCAAAATTTGCTTACTTTTTTTTTATTTTACAAATTATGAAGTTTTTTTTATTTTTCCAGAAAATGCACAAAAATGGGCCACTATATTACTAAAAACAATTCATCACAATGAACCTATAAAATAATTGACAATTAACTCAAATACAGAAAAGAATTCTGCAGTTTTACCGTTTCGTCATTTGTCAGCCATATTGAATTTTTGGTGTAATTACCTACACATCCCCTGAAAGGGTGAAGGGTGCACACCAAAAGTGTACACTTTTGCACTTGATTATGAAAGTGTACAACGGGTGTAAGGTGTAGACAAATCAAGCGCGCCCATGTTAGAGCACTGTTACACTTGTAATATATCTTTGGAAGTTTTTATTTCATTCTCAAAAAGCTACACTTGTGTTTAACCCTAACCCTGATGTTTATTCAGCAATAAAGTTTTTGATCCTGTCCATATCTGACTTCACAACACCCTCTGATAGTTACTGCTTCAAACCTTAACCATTTGTTTCTTTTTACACCATAACATCTTCCAGTTGATAAATCACTAGACTTAGTCATGTAAGTGGTGTCCTTTTTTGGTCAAACCTTATAAAAATAATCTTTTTTTGTTCTAGGTTTAACTTCCCCAAGGTAAAAGACACCCAACTTCGTAAGTGATTTCTTTAATCTTCTCCCCTTTTTTTACTACGTCACTTTTTTCCCTAAAATACAATGGAAAAAACAAATTGGGAGCCACATCAAACACGGACCCCCCTTTTAAAAATATCATTATTGGAAACAGGACTTTTGTGAATTAAGCACCCAAAAGTCGATTGTTTATCCGGCCCGGGGGCCCTGTCATGATGGGAGAACAAAAAGGATGCCAGTGTACTTCACACATCCTTTGATATCTTTGGTTCCATTGTGGTTGAAGTGCTGATGTATTTTTTTCTGAAACTGCCGTCTTTGCTAACACTGATAGGTAGTATTTTGCCCGGGGGTGTTGTTTTGGAGTTCCCTTTGGAACGAATATTCTGGCTATACCGCCCTAAAACATCATTATTTGAATGAGGACCAAAGATAAGAACCCCTGTCAACGGGTTATGGCCCCATTAATCTAGTCCTGTCACAAAAACAAATTTAGACTATTCAGTGTGAAAATAACAACGTAATCATTTAAAAAATGTAGTCAGCACTGGACTAAAGGAACAAGCCATTATTTATATACAATTGGCGAAATGCTATCTTACATAAACAAGGTAATAGTTTTGCCATTGTCAACTTATTTGTCAGTAACTTGTTTTAATACAGTATTTTTTCCTACGAGGGGATGTTTTCATAATTGAATCAACTTGAATACATTAATTCTATCTACAGGTGATAATGGTAAATATGACCAAAACTGTATAATAAGCGAAGTTGACAACAGAAATGCTGTTTCAGCTTTTGTCAGCTGTTCATGTTAATTTGCTATAATAATTATGAAAAATGATATGCTAGAAACTGTGGTGGCTTTTTTGTATTAGAGAATTTAACATCTGAGAAGGAATAAAATCAACACTGTCAGGTAATTTTAATTCCTGATCAATGTTGACGTATTGAAAAGGGAAATAACTCAATTCTCCTTTGAAAAAAAGTGAACTTCTCAATAAAATTCTCCTTTTCATGCATGCTTTCTAGGCTCATGATTAGTATATGGCATTTCTATTTTTTTTCCAGTAGTTTTTAAGTTTGTAAAAAAAGATATCATAAGAATCATTTGATTTCAGTAATTTGATAACTGATGGAATTTTCATAGGAAAAGTAAACCTAAACATTTAATTTTGAAATTTTTTGGACCTGAGAAACTGAAAAAATTATTCAAATTAAAGACCACGGCAAAATTTTTTTCATGTAGAAGTTTTGAATTTATTTGCACAGATGAATACATTTAAAGCAAATATTCATTAAAATTATATAAAGTGGCAGTAAATATTTATTTAACATACAGGTATATCAATGTTATTAAAAATGACAATTTTAAAAATTGTTTTACAAACATAACAATTATGCTTTAACAAGAGGCCCAAGGGCCTTGAATCGCTCTTCTATAAATTGTACAACCTATCACTTGTATTTGAAGCCTCTAACCCTAAGTATCCTATTAAAGACCCAAATTGCATCACCTACAAAGTTTGATGATTCTTAGCCAATTAAACTCCTTTTTGGTCTACATTCTTGGAAATCACAAAATGCATCAAGTGACAAAGTTTGACAATTCTAAGCCAATAAATACCTGAGATATTCAAAAAAGGTCACTTTGACTTACTCTTTGGTCAACATTCTCAGAAAACCCAAGATACATCAACTGACAAAGTTTGATGATTCTTAACTAATAAGTACCAGAGATACTTAAATATAGCCATAAAATGTCGAAAGTAGGTCATTGTGACCTACATTTTGGTTGACATTTTTTAGAGTCCCAAGATGCATCTGCTGACCAAGTTTGATAATTCTAAGCCAATAAATACCTGAGATATTCAAAAGTAGGTCACCATGACCTACTTTTAGGTCGACATTCTCCGAAAATCCATGATGCATCAACTGACAAAGTATGATGATTCTAAATCGATAAGTACTAGTGATACATAAATATAGCCATAAAATGTCAAAAAGTAGGTCACTGTGACATACTTTTTAGTCGACATTTCCAAACCCAAGATGCATCAACTGACAAAGTTTGATGATTCTAAGCCAATAAGTACTGGACAATACTTAAATATAGCCATAAAATTTGAAAGTAGGTCATCGTGACCTACATTTTTGTTGACATTTTTTAAGAGTCCCAAGATGCATCTGCTGACCAAGTTTGATAATTCTAAGCTAATAAATACCTGAGATATTCAAAAGTAGGTCACCATGACCTACTTTTTGGTTCAAATTCTCCAAAACCAAAGATGCATCAACTGACAAAGTATGATGATTCTAAACCAATAAGTACTAGAGATACATAAATATAGCCATAAAATGTCAAAAAGTAGGTCACTGTGACCTACTTTTTGGTTCACATTTCTGAAAACCCAAGATGCATCAACTGACAAAGTTTGATGATTCTAAGCCAATAAGTGCCAGAGATATTTAAATATAGCCATAAAATGTCGAAAGTAGGTCACTGTGACCTAATTTTTGGTCGTCACTATCCGAAAACCGAAGATGCATCAACTCACAAAGTTTGATGATTCTAAGCCAATAAATACCTAAGATACTTAAATATAGCCATAAAATGTCGAAAGTAGGTCACCGTGACCTACATTTTGGTTGACATTTTTCAGATTCCCAAGATGCATCTCCTGACCAAGTTTGATGATCATAGGTTTAAAGGTAATCAAAATATGCCTTTTAAAGAATTTGAAAAATGCCTGCAAAATTCTAAAAGTAGGTCACAGTGACCTACTTTTTCTTAAATATGTTTTAAGGTCCCATGATGCAGCAACTTAAAGATTTGATGATTCTAACCCTTTCAGTGCCTGAAATAATGGGATTAAATGTTTTGAAAAGGATAAGTCATAAAGTTAAAGTAGGTCACGGGACCTACTTTTAAAGTACGTTGTTCAAGGACCCAAAATGATCAACTGACTAAGTTTATAATCATAGGCCTTAAAATATCCAAAATATGCCTTTAAAAATTTTC
>NW_026925782.1:0-10629 GCF_032062105.1 Saccostrea cuccullata
TATTCAATTCTAGATCAGTGGCTCTATAGAAAAGACATATTTAAATATTTTTCATAGATATTACAATGTATTTTATTGCAAGCCAACTAATTAACAATTAACCGGTACATTGAATTGTGAAAACAATTTATTTGTCTTTGTTCCGTCATGCGTAAAGTACGTCGAGGTTCTAGTAGATAATTGATTGATTACTCAGGGTGAAGCCCTAGTAATTAAGTGTTAAAACTTTTTGATTTGAAGATGTAGAATTGTTTGATGAAATTTTCAGGTAGAGAGATTTTCTAATTATCCCAACTCTTACTATGTCGGCAAACTTTTTACTGTGTCGCATGCATGAAATTTGAATCGTTACTGTGTCGGAGAAAATTTTACTGTGTCGGGAGCAACACAGTAAAACAGCTCATTGAGAACCCTGCTCTTATTCCTAAAGGTTGTGGATGCCTATAATAAGAAATAAGTGCTGCAGTTGTACAGAAGAGGATTTAAGGATTGTGTTTGATACGATGAATCCAGCTGTCATGCTGAAATATAACTGGGAGGCCCAGGATGTTTTTGAGGAACGGCGCACGTTTATACAACACGTGGACATCTGAAGAAAGGGTCCATTGAGCAAAAATAAGGAAGAGGAACATCGTAATTACCTGCTGATATGGATTGGCGACAAGGAAACAAGACAACGTGGAACCTGTCAGAGAAATTCTCAGTAATAATTAAGAAATTTGAAAACAACGTAAAACCGATTCTGTCAATTCTGTCAATAGCATCATAATATTTAGCATCTTTTCACTTTTTTACGACGAGATTGTCTCTTCATTAATGATTCTATCGACGTTCTTGATTTTAACTGGTTTTCTGTCCTGACATATCACATACAATCGGTATTCTATTGGTATTTTCGTTTACGTCCAAATGATTCAGTCATATTCAAGTCCTATCAATGAATTGTTTTAAACACTTGTTAAACAATATCATTTACATCTCATAAAATTTGTTAATTCAAACATGAATTCAGTGTGTGGACTGTTAATGTTAAATGCATATTACTTTGGTTTTTATTATGCTAATTTCTACTAAACAAGAGGCCCAGGGGCCTTATAGGTCACCTGAGCATTATGCAACAACTTTCCAGTTATAGAATTTGATTCATGTTTTTAGCCAGATGCTATATGGCATTCACAGTTTTGAAAGAGGCACCATTGATTATCATTACAATACACTTAGCAGTTGCTTAGATTGGTTACTGAATGCCCATACGCAGGGTAGGGGGGGGGGCAATATTGCATTCCAACTCATCAGTAATATTCAGCAAAAAATCACTAGTGCCCCTAACACTGTGACATAAACCCCTGAACCTAGGTCTACACATTGCACCAATTTTTAACAAACACCTTTAAAATTGCCTAACAAACAAAATGTTTTATAAATATAAAGGAATAGGTTTCAAACAATTAATTCATTTTCAGTATATTAGTAGAGCCCCCCCCCCCTACCCAACCCCTTACCCTGGGGCCTTGAATTCACAATTCTGCAAGATAAGGGCCCTTGCTCATCATAAATATTTAGGTATTTTATCTGCTTCATACCCAGAAACAGAAAAAAAATTGCAAAGATTTAATGTATTTTCACTATATAATCAAAAGAGCCCCGCCTAACACAAAAGCCCCTGGCCCTGGGGCCATAAAATTCATAATTTTAAAAGAAGCATTCTTGCTCATCATAACTATGTACTTAGTTTATTTAATACCTAGGAGCAGAGAATTTTCAAAGAATTCATGTATTCTCATTATATAATCAATGGAGCCCCCCCCCCCCCCAAACACAGGAACCCTTGACCCTGGGGCCATAAAATAGATAATTTTGGTTCAGGCACTTTTGCTCATCATAACTATGCACTTACTTAGTTTATTTAATACCTAGGAGCAGAGCAGATTTTCAATGAATTCATGTATTTTCATTCAATAGAGCCCCGCCCTAACACCATAACCCCTGACCCTTGGGCCATGAATTTCACAATTTATGAAGAGACACTCTTGCTCATCATAACTATGTACTTAGTTTATTTAAGGACATACGCAACATACCTAACCTACTGATAGATTTCACAGATATTCCAAATTTAAACTTATAATATACATGTAATTACATGTTCATAGACAAAAAATCAGCATGCCTTACCAGAGGTTTTGAAAAGATATCGAATTTTGAAAATTTTTGCATAATTCAAATAAAAATGTACAAAAATTTTAAAACACAAATCCTGATTTTAAATTCAAGAAGAGGTGTACAAATCCATATATATAGAGTAAAACTTTTGCGCACAGGTCCTTTATTCAGTGGAACTCTTCAACTCCAGGGAAGATTCCCAAAAAAGACCTTAATACCCAGGAGCAGAAAAGAAGATTTTTAAAGAATTAATGCATTTTCACTATATGTAGGCTCGTCAGCAACTGAGAGTTACGTTTTGGAGAAAGAATCAATATTTTGACGCTTAACATGACTTTTAAAGACGTACAACACACTGGGGGAGATAACTCTTGCGATTTCAATTGAACGTTTGACGTGACGTCAAATTTAACGTCAAAAATAAAGTGTCAAAACGACGAGTAAAACGATCCCGATGTATATCAATCATGAAAGAAAATTGGGATATGGGGCCGGGCTTGGCTTTGATTGCGCGTACCATATTCAATCAATAAGTATTTTTTAATTAACCCGATTAAACTCCGTAAAAAGCAAGACATAAAATACCATCCCTTAATGTTTATTTAATTTCATTTCATATACAATAAATTGTATTTTTGATCAAAGCGCAGCATTTTTTTTTTATTCTGAAAATTTTATTTTACATTGCCGAAATTCTCATTATGTACAGTTGGCTATATACATGTAACATTAATGGTCTTCATTACAATTTGTGCATTTACGATATAAATATTGGTTTTTTTTTCTTTAATTAAATAAAATAACAATAAATAAACAAAAAAAAACTTTTTACAACGTAAAATCGATGTAGACCCTTACTGATCAAAGAGGAACAACTCTGAAAATGTAGGAGATGTTTATTTTCCTCCCTTTATTCACGGTTTTCCACAGAATCAGATACATTTACAGCTAGACCTGATAAATCCGAGAATTGAATACTATAGACCTCATATACACAATGTAAGTATAGAATTGAAAAGAATTGTTCACTTGTACTGAAATTATCTGCATTGATGAATATCCTATTGCAGCAAATCGTTTGACTTTCTGTCAACAATGTCGGTTCGCATTTCCTCGAATCAAAACAAAAGGTAGCCTATATTAAAAAATATCAAAGTGCGATTTGATATAAATTGAAATAGATGAAGAGTTTAATGTTTGATATTTTGAAGTTAATGTGGACGAATACGGAATTTTCATATTAACTTTAGAAGCGACGACATTGAAAGAAATGCGTACAATATCATGAGGGGTGTACATCTATATATATATGCAAATGTCGATGTATCCCCACGGCCACATACTGTCTCGTTTGAAATAATGACATGAAAGAAACTACAATTATTCCATTAATATCACAGGAGATTTGAACATACACCATTTTTTTAATGAATAAAATTAAAGATATAAAATTAAAAATCGACATATTGAAATTCAACAAAACTTGAATTCGTATCCAGGTTTCATGTGATATGGAATGCATAACGCATACATATATGGACTAAACACTAAAATCCTTTAGTATTTTTTTCCTGATACATATAAAAAGAGTAGTCAATATTTATTCTGCATTCATGAATTTAAGAACTAATGCATACCTCCGGGATTCAAATAACGAAATACCAGTATATTTGCACTGTAAACGAAGTTTCGTCAAACGCTAATGGTCTGCGACGCAAAAAAGGAAGGGGTGGGGGTGATAGGGGTATTCAAAAATTGCCTAAAAATCTACATTTAAATATGCTTTACATATGAGAACTTTTAAATTTGTAAGTTAATATATTTTTGAAGCAAAAGCAATATTCCAATTTATTTTTTTTAATGTGTATTTGTAGATTCATATAACAAAGTGATCGACCCCCGTCTGAAAGACGCGCGGGAACGTGATTTATTGAGAAAGGGGGAGGGGGTAATTTTCCGCTATTAAATCAAAACTGGTCGTACAAAAATTATACAAAAAATTATGAAGATTATTTTTACAACCAGCTACCTAAAGAAAGTTTTTTACCAAAATTAAACGACAGGTTTTTTCACCAAAAAAATTTTGAATTTGAAAAATACGCAATTTTCAAGGCTTAGATAATTCATAGTTTTTCAGTTTAAGGTCTTTAAAAATTATTTTGATGATATGTATATCAAAAAGATGACTATGTTTTTGTGTTAAATGGTTAAAGGAATAAGCCAATGAAATTTGACATTGATATCTAACCTAGCTTTTTTGAAAATCAAGGTTTAAGTAGTTCATTGATTAAAAATTTTCTCTCCTCGTAAACAACTAAAGGGGGGTAACTTTTGGAAGTTCCTGTCCAAAAACCACTCGAACGATTTTGTCCAAAATGTGCATACATACAGTAGATATAGTCATGTACTAAATATACAAAAATAACGAAAATTAAACGACAGGAATTTTTTGGGGTAGGTGTGTTGTACATCCTTAATAACGTCAAAACGCCAAATTTGTACGTCTGTGACATTTATGTTGACTTTTAATTTTCGTTAGGATTTTGTCACCATTCTAAAGAAATTATTTTGGAATATACCAATAACTTTTTGAAAAGATGCACATTTCGTAAAAATCCTTTAATATTCAACATGTCTATTTTCAATGACTACACATATTATCAATGTTACCACATTTATACAATTATAGTAAAATTTATTACTTTTGGATAATGTGTGACATTTATGTTGACATTGTAAAAAGCCTGTTTAACAAACACTTCTTTATAGAATCAATTCATTTTCATATCTAAATAAAGTTTTGATTTTGCACATTTTGAATTAAACCTTGTACTGTCCCGGAGACAGCAGTATAACCTTTATTGAATATGAGGTAAAAAGCTGAAAAAGTACAAAATAATATTACAAGAAAATGTTCAGAAGTTACATACATCAAATACAGGATAAATTCAATTTGACTTATGACATTAACTGTGTTCCATACTTTTTCAGATCAAATAGATGTTGAATACAATAAAACTTTGCAAAAATTCTTACTCAAACAAGAAAACTGACCAGTCAGCAAGGGCCCCGCCATGGGATAGAATTAAAAGGGTGCAGCTTACGGAATGATTCAAAATGTACGAAGAATATGCCACAGCAACTGTATTCTTAAAATTTCAAGATAATTTTTGAACCTTCAAAAACCTGAAAACAATATCCTTGTACTTACATTAGGCAGTAAAGAATGATTATGAAGCTTGTGTTATATAAAATCCAGCCTTCAATGAATGCAAATATCATGAAGGCTTGACCTTAAGGTAGGTCTGTACGTACTTTTTGAATTTTCTGTCAAACTGATAATTTTTCATTTGAATACCTTGAGTAAGTCTTAAACTAACTAAAACACCCATAAAATACATATCTTTGCAGGTTAATTTTCATACAATATGTCTCAAAGCACATGCCCCTGAAAACTCATCAGCCAAAATTGAATATAAAGAAGTGTTATACCATATTTTATTTAGTACTGCACCAAATCACATCAAATTCATACAAAAACTTATGAAGATCAAACATATTCATTTGCCAAGAGAATATTTGACAACTTTACATCTAAACATTAACAAATTGACGTTGAATCTGTCCATGTCTTTCAGAAAAAAAATCCAAAAAGTACCTTTATTTTTTATAATTCTCAAAATCTGAATTGTTAAGATGTCATTTTTTCTTTAAAACTATTAAGAATTACATGTATATTAAAAGTTATCAAAAACACATACTTTTTATGGTTGACCAGATAATCTTAACAAAACAGTCTTTTGAAGTCATATACCCCCATATTTGAAATATCATTTTTTTTCAATTATTCATTGCAAAATTTTTAAAAAGTAAAAAATAAATGGATGATATAGGCTTAAAATCAGTAAAAAATAGATTTCAGGTTAGTTTGATAAAAAGAAAAATTAAAGATTAAGGTCCATAAAAGCAATTTAGAATTTTGTGTCTGTGTATGTACCAAATGACATATAGATCTTATGGACAGAGTGCAAAGTGTTAATTTCCTAAATAATGTATATTAAATGCTTTGTATGCATAATAACACTTTAATAAACATAGATTTACTAAAATATATAAAATAAATATATTCGTGTCAATCATGTTATCTAACACAAGATCCTGGAAATCGGAAAGGTCTACAATTCGTCAGAACACCGGTCTACAATTCGTCAGAACAGAGAACATTACGTCGACTTTGTGAGGAGGAAAACCGCCAACAGAAGTCTTGTAGAAGTCTTGTCCAAAGAAGTTGATTTACATCCTAGCCCTGTTGAGTGATAGACCTACTCACCAGATCATATGTGACGTAATCATTGACCAGTACCGATTAGCCCGGGTTATAGGAGACAGTAGATGGATTGAGAAGACAAGAAAATGAAGCTCTTACCATTCTATGCTCAGAGAGGTGGGTTAAAGACAACTTTCAATCACCATCGTGTAGATCCAAGCCACTGAGGAAAAGGAGGTTTCCGTCAGCAACTGTTTCGTCAGCCAACTCATCATCCATGTGCGTTGACATACGACTAATGTCCAACCCGGATCTTGGAGTTGTGCGAGAGAATGCTATGGAACCTTCTACTGTGGGGAAGCCTATGGTGATGGGGGAGGAGTGTGTAAGGTATAAGATTCCGATATGCATGAAGCGGCGGAGTTATACGTAGCATATGACACGGCGGATCACGATTGTAATGAGTCAGACGTCAAGTATACTCAACGTCTAAAGACTATTCCTGTTAGATTATCTGTAAGTTATTCTGCACGAACAGTCCGCCAAACGACCGAGACTTGACCCTAATCTTCGAGTGACGTTAGCTCTACATAATGACAACCCTTTTCTACAGAAATCCCCATTTCAAGACAATGGAAAGAGGGATAGGAAGATCAAGCGTCATGTTCAGCGTAGTCACATTCCTTAGATTTCCAGCGACACAAGACCACTGCGTTCCTTGGACCAATCCTCTTTGGCCCAGCTGCAGTTTACCGTCAATTGTCCCAGAGTCCAGTACATTGGCATGTTAATTTTCGCTGACAAGAATAGGGTCTATGAGGGATTTCGTGTTTTTCGTGACTCAAGTTGCATCGTATACAGTGTTTTGAAAGGAGTATTTTAAAAGAATTTATACAAGTTAAATTGATGCAAAGCATCAAATCGGCCGCAAACAAAATTTAGCAGTAAAAAAATTTTTTCACATGCAAGGAAAGCACGTCAAAATATTCAAAGGAGAAATGGTTGAATCTTTTTTTTTTCAGCCTATCTTCAAAGCAAAATAAAAAAAAAATAATAATAAATAGACATTTTACGTACCGCATTTGCTCATAAATTGATTCATCAACATAAAAAAAAATAATTCAATGATGAATGATGAGAATTTATTGAAAATGATGATGTAGGCCTCTCAAGATAAACCACGTGCTGATGACCCTGGATCTTTGTCACGTGATAATGCCCATGGCTTATGCAGAGTAGGCTCTGCTGCAGCCAAGCCGCGGTGCAAAATGTAGAAAAAATATCTTTGCATCATTTGCAGCTTTAGAGCATATCCAAAACAATATTTTTACTGAGTTGAAAATTCACCATGCACTTTTATCTCGTCAACATTTTCCGGAAAATCATGGCGATTTCCTTTCATATCTTACACACTCCCAGACCGGGGAGTATCTATTGTACACTCTTTTTATATAACCATAAATTATCAATTTTCTGACGAGAAATGATAATGAAATTAAAATATAATAACAACAATTAATTCTAATAGTAAAGCAAATTTAAAAAAATATTTTACTTATGATTTTTACTTTTTATCAATCAAGAATTATTTTACTGAACTAATGAAAAATAACGTCTCATTTCCCCATGTGCACTTTCTAACACAACCACAAATAGATCTGCCGCTGCTGCGGCCGATAATGACTACATGTGTGACTTGAAGACTTCGAAAGTTTATATTTAGGTCACCTATGACTAAAATTCTATCGGATATATCAACAGCTTTTTCAAGAGACCATCAAATTATCAGAGTTAAGAGGACGATACACACAACAGAGCAAGATATTGCAGGTAGAATCGCTAATTTTTACCTATAAACATTCAAGGTTCACAGGTTCAAGATCAAGGCGTCTATAAGTGCGAAACGAGTCAGATTCAAATATAATTACACCGCCCCTATGTGAGTTTCCATCTTGTAATGTTTATACTCTAAATTAAATCAGTCAATCTATACTTAATACTTAGAGTGCCAGCATCAGAATGTTTATTTTCAATCAAGTAAATTTGTAAAGTACATTGTACAATTTAAAATCTTATACAAGATGTGTTCGTGCCCCCGGCAGCAACAAAGTTCAAAAAGCTATTCTTAGCATAAAGGTTACAGTCAAGGTCAAAAGGTCATTGACCTCGCTGTCGTTTGAAAGCACTTGATTAGTGAAGTAGGCATACCAAGTATAAAGTCTCTATCTCTTATGGTTCAAAAGTTATACCGAAAGTTTGAAAAATCTATTTTTAGCATATAGGTCACAGTCAAGGTCAAAAGGTCATTGTCCTTGGTGTCAGTTGAAAGTGCTTATTTAGTGGAGTAAGCATTTTAAATATAAAGTCTCGATCTGTTAAAAAGTTATGGTGAAAGTTAAAGTTGATAACAAATGAAATAAAAGTAGGTCAAACTCCAAGGTGAAGAGGTCAAATTTGGTGGTGCCCAAAGAAAGGTCATGTCACAAGTAACACAACTATGAATTATGAGAACCATAGCCCCAACCACTCAATAGTTATTGGCTAGGTTAAAGTTGTGGGACAAACAGAAAGACAGAAAGGACAAAAACAATATACCCCTGTTCTTTCAACCCGGGGCCATTAAAACGGTAACCCATGGGATATGATTACCTGTATATAGTATATATTGTTTGTGTCTTATTATACCATAATCTCAGTTTTGGACAAACTATTACTTTTAACATGAACAACCTACTTAAATTTGTTTTTAATCAATACATGTTGCTTCATTCTTACTATTTCAATTTACACAAAATGACCAGAAACAGTTGTGATATTTTATGTTTTCTATTGTCCATAAGTAATCATTTTACATACGGTAGATAATTCCTTCAGTTTACGATGTTACTTTCACTTATAAACTTTTTTACTTAACTAAAACAAAATGTTTACAACTTTTATTATTGACTTCACGTCTTCTTATACCCCTCCAAAAAGAGATAATTTATCCCTTATCTTCAATACTAAAATCCAACAACAAGTTAATAGGCCCCTTTACTTCAATACATTTATACAAGTGTCGTATTACATTTTTGCAACCATGCTTCCGCCTATCAGTACTTTCAGTACTTTGATTTTTTGTCTTGTGGTTGCTTAAAATCTGCGTTTTTCTAGACTTTTTGTAATTTCCATGTTTTATCCTGAAGTGAATATATTTGTCTCTACAACATATATTTCATATATTTGCTGGATAGCATGGGAAACTGAAAGGCTTTCCATGATATTCGTTCATGGTCAACATTGGCGGATCCAGAAGGGGGCGGGGGTTGGGACCGGAGGTTAGACCCCCCCCCCCTTTATTTTTTGCCAAGTGGGGAGAGAGAGGATAAAACGTTTTTCGAGATTTGATATTTATTTACTATTTATTGAATAGAAAGATTCTCGCTCATTTAGTTTCCTCCAATCCCTTCGCTTTTATTCTTTTTTTTAATTAGAGAATGGTACAAAATTTTTTCACTTATTTTTATATATCTTGTATAGATATGTAACATGCGAAGTTTAATAATTGATTTTCGATTCCCGCAATCTATGATTGTGTTGGTTATATTTGTACCGTTTTTATCATATCCACGTAGATCTATTGAAGGAAATAACAATTTTACCTTTTTTTTAAAGCCCACCCGCATCCTGTACCCCCCCCCCCAAAAAAAATTCAAATTCTGAAAGAATTTTTTTTATACACTTCGGAAATGGTACAAATCAATTCAATTTTGAGGCTTCTGTAGTTTATCAAATGTGGGTTTGTTTTTTTTTTGTTCGAACTAGGGGATACGCTTTTTTTAAAGCACACAAAACGAAGATAGCATTTACTACAACCTTTAGATTTTTCCATACAAGTCTGTAAATCTTTACTTTGAGAGTTTGAATTGTGGGGGGTGGGGGTTCGAGGGACAGTCACACAACCCTAACCCAACCCATCCCCTTTCAAAAATGGTCAAATCCGCCTTTGCTCAATCTTTACGAATTTTTTGACAGTCGTTTTCATCCATTGACATAGAAAATGAAAGATAGCTAATTTCCTCACGTTGGAATGGTGAAACAGGACAGACATAGAAACCCAATCCCGGGCGTTTTCATTTTAATGGAAGTGGCTACCCGTTCTGCTCGAGGGAATTGATCTTTTCCCTTTTAAAAACTGAGTTTAATGAATGGGTTCAAGT
>NW_026925783.1:0-10598 GCF_032062105.1 Saccostrea cuccullata
TAATTGGTAAATATGGTAACATAATTAAATATTTAACTTTTTGTAAAATAAAAGGTAGGTGGGTTAGTATTGAGATATACTTTCAAAGTTTCCCTGCTTGGGAAACATGGGGAAAAACTACACATTGGTGACATCCATGTTGGAATCTGTATGGAAACCACTGAGGCATGTTTACATGGTTTCCCATCTTGGGAAACTTACGGGAAACCACATGTTGGTTGTTTCCATATCGGGAATCTACATGGAAACCACCGGAGCATGTTTCCATGGTTTCGTATCTTGGGAAACTTACGGGAAACCACAGGTTGATTGTTTCCATGTCGGGAATCTATGTGGAAACCACCGGGGTATGTTTCCATGGTTTCTTATCTTGGGAAACTTACGGGAAACCACAGGTTGATTGTTTCCATGTCGGGAATCTATGTGGAAACCACTATGTGGTTTCCATAAAATGGAAACTATATGGAAACTACTGATGTCACGATTCCCATATGTTTCCATCGGGTTTCCAAATTTGGGAAACCTGGCTTTTCATTCTGTGATGGCCTTTATGAAAATCTAATATGCATATTTTCTTACGGATGCCCAGAAGTTTAACGTCGCTCTTCCGACATAAGCCGCTGATGCATTTCCTTCTTTCGTAAATCTAATCATATTTACATTATTTTTTTTTATGTGCTGATGACGCATTTCCTTCAAAGTTATTTACAAGTTCTTAAGACGTCTTCCGACACATCCATATTTGGTATGCTTATTGTATGACGTCGGTGATTTCATAAACGTATAGATTACCGTCCTGCGGAACATTCATCGGACATTATTGTCCTGCAGGTGTTGAACAAACATCGCAAATGATTGGCTGACAACAGGAGATGCCTACTCCTTCTGGGCTCCTAATCCAAATCTTGAATTAGCAGGAATCTTGTCACTTATTTGTATTAAATGAAGTTCTTTTTAATCGAATGGTGTTGTTTATATTCACCTTTATTCATTTAGTTCTCGAGAATATCTATTTATGTTTTCTTGTAATTATGAGTGCTTGCACATGATTTACAAATGACTTTTAAAATTCAATTCAAGCAATGTGTAAATACTGTATAGAAATTTCAAAAATTATGAAGATCATGGTATTGTGAAATTCTGGCATTTTAGTCATACTTAACAATTAAACTACATGCTTAATTTGCTATTCTGACAAAAGATTCTAATTTTCAACAGTTCCTTTAAATCTTAAACCTCTTCTAACCAGTATTTTAGATATTCACAAATATTTTTTTTCAATTCGTTGTAACAAAGGAGCTTAAAATGAAATACTTCGGAGACTAGGATAGGTTATGAAATATTACGGTAGAACCATTTTAGTTCGTGGGGTTTAATTGTTGCAGGAAAGTAAAATTGTATTTGTTTGTATGGCCGTGGTTTCGTGGGAAACTGGAATATTCAGACGATTCAGTCTTTAAATATATTGACAAAGAGTGTCACCCACGAACCATGCTAATTCTAAAGACGGATAAATACATTAATTTTCTATATATATCGTCGCTACTCAATCATAACGCTATCTTTAGTACTTGATTAATTTTTTTTTCTTTTGAATTAATTTTTAACTTATTTTGGCCTTTAGAAGAGGTCAGCATTTGTTCCCGTCGACCAATTGATTAGATGTTTTTCCTTCAAAATACCGTTTAACACCCAATTGTATGAAAGTTAGTGTATTTATAGAAAAGCTCTAACACCTTTATATTTCAGGCATGTAATTTCAGTGATATACTGTCATGTAGATAGTGTATTTATTGAAAAGCTCTCTAACATTTATATTTCAGGCAAGTAATTTCAGTGATATACTTTCATGTAGATAGTGTATTTATTGAAAAGCTTTCTAACCTTTATATTTCAGGCAAGTAATTTCAGTGATACACTTTCATGTAGACGGTGATTTTTTTCGCTCTTCTTCTGGGTCCGGGATGCAGGCTTTTACCCCTTGCATTACTTGGTTGTTCTCAGTACTTGACACGATTTTGTGCCTCTGCAGAACAAATTATGAAATGTTTTATCTGTAAACAGCTTAGATTTTAAATACATATGTATCAAATGCAACGGACCGTGAAGTGTCGAACGTATACGAATATATGTTCCTATCAAATTAAAATAAACAAATTAGAGTTTATAGTACTATAAATCTCATTTATATTCGATATATTTTGATCTATCGTCCATGTTTTGCTATCAGAATTTCAAAATATGTGTCCGATGAAAAAATAAAGCAATATGTACACAATGGCTCTATTTGACATAGATTCTCTGAAAATTTAAAATAATTTCATTCAGAAGTATATGAGGGGTTGCAGAGAAAAAAGGGGACCCAAAGGCGTAACGTACGGTCAGACGTACAAGTACATACAGACGGACGAACGGACACACCCATCACAATATAATATAAACCTTGCTTTTCAAGCGGCGGTATAATAAGTCTATGATTATTGCCTTAATTACAAAATGTTTAGTAAAAATTTAATAAAGGTGAAAGTGAGTAACCTAAAAATCAAATTTTTAATGCAAAATGATTAAGTTCATGTGCGCTGTACGATGCACTTTAACACCCTTGTTATTTTCTTTTCTATTTGAGTCATGCTATTAAAGTAGTAGATGGTACAAATTTATTCTTTTTAGAAAAAATTATTGATATAATTCATCTCTCTATGTGACTCAACTTAATGAATTTATTAGACAATTCATCTGAAATTTCCTTCATTTATTTTTTTTAAATGTTTCATTTTTAAGAAAAACAATAAATATTCAAAACTAGGGAGGAAAATGATCCTGCGATGGCCTTTATGAAAATCTATGTACCTGTATATTTTCTTACAAATACATAGAATTTTAACATTGCTCTTCCGACATGTGCTGCTGATTTTTTCCTTTTTTAGTAGATCTAATCATATTTACATTGTTTTTGATGTGGTGATGACTCATTTCCTTAACAATTATTTCCAAGTTCTTAAGACCCTCTTCCGATACAACCATATTAGGTATGTTTATTGTATGACGTCGTTGATTTCCTAAACGTATACATTACCGTCCCGCGGAACATTCATCGGACATTATTGTCCTGCAGGTGTTGAACAAACATCGCAAATGATTGGCCGACAACAGGAGATGCCTCCTCCTCTTGTGCACCTAATCCAAATCTTGAATTAGCAGGGTTCTGTTCACTTATTTGTATTATTTGAAGTTGTTTTAATCGATTGATGTCGTTTATATTCTTCTGTTTCATTTAGTTCGTGGGAATTTATATTAAGGTTTTTCTTGTAATTATGTGTGCTTGCACATGAAAATTCACATGGATTTTAAGATAGAAGTAAATTCAAGCAATGTGTAAATACTGTAAAGGAAAATCCAAAGATTATGAAGATCTTGGTATTGTGGTATTCTGAAGCCTTTAACGTGTTAAGACGTCTTTTTTGCTGAACTTGTATCTATGTACATGTAATATGTAATAAGGTGACCAATTGCCTAGATGTTTTTCCTTCAGAATACCGTTTAACATCAAATTTTATGAAAATTAGTGTATTTATAGAAAGGCTCTCTAAGCTTTATATTTCAGGCATGTAATTTCAGGAATATACTTTCATGTAGATGGTGATTTTTTTTTCGTCCTTCTTATGGGTCAGGTGTGCAGGCTTTTACCCATTGCATTACTTGAATGCCCTCAGGACTTGACACGATTTGAATTAGTACATGTTTCTTTTCTGCAGAACAACATATAAAATGTTTTATCTCTAACAGCGCAGATTTTAAATACATGTTTAATAATTGCAACAGACCGTGAGGTGTGAAACTTAAGTGCATATATGATCCTAAAAAAATTCTGATCAGCATGGAAATTAGGGTTACAACTACTTAAATTACATTTATATTGGTCATATTTCGATATGTCGTACATGTTTTGCAATCAGAAATTGGAAATGTGTCCGATCAAAAAAAAATAAGATGTACAAAATGGCTCTATTTGACATAGAGTTTCTGAAAATCTCGCCTAATTTCATTCTATGTATAGTATATGTGGGGTTGCAGAGATAAAAGGGAACTCGAAAAGGCGTAACTCTCGAACGTACCTGTACATACAGACGGACGAACACACCCATCACAATATAACATAAACCTTGCTTTTCAAGCGGGAGTATAATAAGACTATTGTTTTGCCTTAATTACATAATATTTAGTTAAATTTGATGGAGGTGAAAGTGAGTAACCTAAAAGTAAAATTTCCAGTGCAAAATGATCACGTTCATGTGAATAGGAAGATGCACTTTGACATCCTATTTTCTTTTTCACAATCAGCAAACAGGACCTCTGTTTTGCTGAATCTGTATTCATAGAAAGGCTCTCTAAGCTTAATATTTCAGGCATGTAATTTCAGCGTAAAATTTTTATGTAGATTGTGATTTTTTCGTCCTTCTTAGGGCTCCGAGGTGCGGTTTTTACCCATTACATTACTTGCATGCCCTTAGAACTTGACACGATTTAAAATAGTACATGTTTTGTTTTCTGCAGAACAGAATATAAAATACTTTATCTCTAACATCGTTTTATCTCTAAACAGCGCAGATTTTCATATACATGTTTATTAAATGCACCGGGCCGTGAAGTGTCCAACTTAGCGAATATATGATTCTATTTAGATTTAAAATTTATTAGCATGGGAATTTGAGTTTACAGTACCATAAATATCATTTATATTCGTCATACTTTGTGCCATTTTATCGGTTTAAGTTGTTTTGAATTCATGACATTCCGCGCTCAATCAAATTTTAATTAATACGATATTTGATTGACCATGGTATAGCGTAACATTTGGCTTTCATACACCTTTTTTACGGTTGTCAACGTTTCAAAGTAGGTGGTCTATTTCTTGCTCGTTGTTGTTTGTTGTTGTTGTTTCTTCTTTTTTTTTTTGACTTGGGATCGTTTTATATGAAAATGTGTTCTTGCCTAACAAGATCAATTTATACAATGAGAAGTTATCTGTTTTTATTTATAAAGTGCAGTGGTCAATAATAATATATTACGTTAAGCAAATGCATTGTGTTAATTATGTCTTAATTTTCAGAAGGTAAAACATCAAATAATCGATCCTTTTCCAAACGATTTAATATTTATTACACTTTTTATATTTTTTATAGTTTTATTTTCTAACTCACGTTTAAAAAAGATATATATACATTTAGTTAAGTAAAATGACATTTTCAAATAATTTTTCTTAAGTAGTACAAATCACTGTTATCCTTGGACTTTCAGTAAGACGTGACATTTTCGAGGCTACGTAATTAGCATGTCGAAAATGGTGACTTATGGTGATTCTCATTGGTTTCTATGTCATTAATCTTCATAAAGACATAAACAAGTAGAGAAGAGTCAGGTCCAGTTATTTTACGCTTGAAACATATTCAAATCCTGATCGCAGGTTTAAATGTAAATGGTCAACAATATGTAGGATGCATAGACGACAGGTCCTTGGCAACGCTTTCTAAAATGAAGGTGGAATTTAAATATAGATAATATGTGTAAGAGAGAAAGAGGGAGAGAAAGACTACATGCAAACCCCCAAGTCCAGCTACGTAATCTAACATCTATTTAGATCTAGGGGATCCCTAGCCACAAGCACTGAATGCAATTCCCTGGAAGTGAATATTTTAATATCTCTAAAGTAAATTGAAAAAGTCGAAATTTTTCATGAGCTAGATGCCCCCCTTCGTTTAAATCTAACCCGATGGTTTTCAATAAACAGATTCCTATAAATACTGCATACACATTCCCCATAGCCCATTTTACACTATTCTTAATACAAGTCTAGAGTGTGTTCTGATTATTTTTCTGAATTGATTTGAAATTTAGTCAAATTATATGGATAACAGCCATTAATTTGCTGTTGAACTATACATTAGATAGAAATTTGGGCAAATGTCTAAGTCACCGTTTGAGAGATGCTAATTATGTAGCTATGAGAATGCAACGCCTTCTTGAAAGTCCAAGGATATCAGAGAATTGTAATAATGCTGATGTAAAGGTTAAGTCTTTCGGAAAGTCGAGGCATCTGTTGAGATTACAATGGTAAGATTACAATTCTAATAAGATAATAAACATGTTTATCATTAATCGATCAATCTTCAAAAGTATGTTTGTTTGCCATCTCGGGCTCAATGTTGAATTTTTTGGTCGGTAGGTAGGTGGGAACATTTTTTTCCCAGACAATTTCAACTTTTTTGACGAGATAAAAGGAATCGAATAAAATTAAGTAGAAAATACCAGAATGTTTATTAAAAACAAGTTTTAAGTCGGGCCATCTTAGTCACTTTGTCGTAAAAGGCAAACAAAGACATTTTTTTGAAGATGACCCAGCAGATTTTCAAAGGCAATTTTATTCACTTAGTTGAAATAGATTTACTATACCGCGTTCCTCAAAATTTGTTTTGTATATCTTCTAATGTATGAAAAATATTCAAAATTTTCAAAACATTCTTATTTCTAAACCAGTTTCTAGACGTTTTTTAAAAAATCCAAACACTTAAACATTTGAAATTGGAAAATTATTTTTCTTCCCCAAAGGAATATATAAGAAAAACTACCCCTGGTATCTTTCAGAAATGCCTGGTAGGTACCTCATTTTTTTGTGAGTAAACATGTTTAAGTAGCAACACTTCAATGACAAACTCTTAGAAAAATGTATCTATTATTAAGGAACGTCTCGTCTGTCCTTAACTCCAGTATCGAGTTGGACTTGAAATTTGTTGGACAATGATTATGCACAGCTAATTTGCAACGAACCCAAAATTATTTTACTATAACAAATCATTTGAAATGTTTAACATTGAGAGATATATGTTGAAATTTTATCAACGTTTTTTTTAGAAGTTAACACTATCTAATTTGGTTAAAGTAACTTTTTGGTAAGGAATTGTTTTAAAAACTGCTGGAAATTGCAGCTTTTTGTCGAATCTATTGTTTTGGATATTTTCAAAGCATGTAAATTTATATAAATTAAATAATATATAATGAATACGGTAAAGGAACCTTGAAAAACTAATGTTTACATAATTCAATGTGAAAGAGAGGTACTTATTCTCTTTACAATTGCCTCTTACATGTAAAAGATTTTTACAAGTGTAGAGGCTTTCGTTAGAGTATCAGTTTTCCGGAGGGTTTTTTTTTTCATTTAGTTTCCTGTTGAAGATCCTTGCTTCTTTTTTTTTTTTTTTATTGTTATTATTTTTTATCTGTACTTATAGAATGAATTGCATGTACTCAATACAGCTTTAAACTGACATCCTGTTGAATGTTTTTCCCTCGATCTTTACTCAATATTGTCACAAAAGTCTAATTAAGTTTCATATAGATTTTGTTTAACATATCTCAATTTGGAAGCAGTATTTGATTATAGCATATACGGTATCCTTTGTAATGCCAAAGAAAATTAAATTTGAATCTTTGACAATAAAAGTATGCATCGCATGACTTGCGTATGTAAAATTTCATTTTAATTCATCAGATGGTCTCTCCTTTTTCTTTTTAGATATTTTAGGCTTTTATTCATTTATGAACGTTTTATATTTCGTGTTGGGCCGACTTTTATGTATATTTTTTTTTAATTTGAACATGAAATATTATTTTCTGTAATTTCTGTAAAATAATTTTGAAATCGAAAGGAAAATTTTCTGTCCGTACGCTCACATGACCAATTACAAATACCTAATGCTAGGGGAACAAGCTCCAATAATGTAAAGAAGGAAAAAGCGTAGTACCATTTAAGCTGAGCAGAAATTGCACCCATATCGGGGGTTATTTTTATTCATTTTTATTCGAGTGAAATTAAACGATTTTTAACTCCATACTCTGCCCAACAGTACAGATCCTACGAGAAAGTGGGGCCCTTTAATTTTCTGCTGGTAATGCATGAACTATAGGGGCCAGTGCTCCAACAAGAGATTGCAACTACTAACGAAGTGTTACCTTTTACAATTGGAAACATTTGGATTAATGACAATTACTCTCTTTTTTGTCTTCTGAAATAAAAACCGTTTGATGTAAAGTGTGAATACATAAGCCAAAAATAAATAATTCCAATCTTAATTTTATTTATCGATTCCTTGTGTTTTGATTGGCAAAAAAATTCAAGGAAAAGTTTACACATCGATGAATTTTTCAACCAAAACTTTTTCTTACTTTTGTAAAAACAATGAAAACATACTTCTAGTCCGTTTTAGCTAAATTATGATAACAAAAAACTTATAGTAAAAAATAATGAATAAAAAAGAGAATAACAGGACTTACAGACGGGAATATTATGTTTATGTCACTGTCGGATAGGGGGAATTTTTGAAATCGCTGATCATGCTGTCATTTTCTCGACGTTCCATATCAAGTCAGTTGGTATCGTAATGTATGGGGAAAAAAAGTACCTCGGGCTCTTGCCTTTTCAGCATCAAATTCATATATTTACATCCTACAGATCCCATATTCTCCCTAAATCTTTAAACGAACCAGAGCAAATCGAGGACGTCGTCGGTCTTCAATTTTCGTCATGACGTCAACATGGCATTTGGTCAAGGACAATTTTTTGGAGAATACGCGTTTTTACATATTTGTTGATTTAAAAAAATTCAATGGTTTTTTATAAGTTTAATTATTGATTGTTTTGACAAATAAAGTTGGATTTTATCTATATTCATCTTGTATACGTTTCTTTGAGGCATAAAGTATTCCTACGCCTACAAAATAACGGATTGTATGGCGGCCTCAAAGAGAAATAATTTTGAAAATTTAACAAAATCGTAACTGGAATTATAAGAATTACTCGTTTTTTTTTCAGAATTTATCGATGTGTAAACTCTCCCTTTTTTACTCACAAACTTTACATAAAAGTGCTTCGCACTTTTATTCATTTTGAGTAAAAAGGCAGATTTTACCATCAATAAATTAAAAAAAAACGTTTAATCCTATAATAAATACGAGTAATTTGGCCCTCAATTTTCTCTACATCTACAGCTTATGCAGCTCCAAGCCCTTGACAATTTTTGAAAGCAATTGCATTAATATTTGACATTTATTTATAGATGTTTTTCAACAAATAATAAATTATAAAATATGTCTATTTTGTTATTTATGTTTTGGGGGCCCCTGGGGTTTTCATTGCGCAATATTTTGCGCATTATTATAGTAAAATGACGCGTATTCACTATTTTAAAACTTTTTTTTCCCTTTTTTTAAAAAAATTAAACAAAATTAAGAAATTACAGGTTACAAAATTTATATTACAATTTAATATAACTCATTTTTAACCGATTTTGCAACTGATTTGTAGGTTGACGTTGTTGTAGTGTGCGTGACATTATGATAAACTGAAGCTCTTAAAAAATTGGAATAAAAATGCTTTTAAAAAAATAATAAACATACGCTCTTTAAATTTATCACCATTAGTCAGTGTAATAGTCGTCTGGGGTTCTGGTGTGACCACAATCAAAGTAGAGATGTAGAGTGCCGCAGCTGAGACGCTAGCTAGGATGAGCATATGGACAATTGGATTTTAATTTCCCAGGAGCACCTGCAACATCTTTCAAATTTCTCAGTGATAGAATGTCGATTTAAATGGGTTTTTAAAAACCCCGAATTTCATGTCGTTCGTTCAAAGAGTTGATAGAAAAAAGGGGTTTAACGTGCATACTTAACAAATAGAGGTCATGGTTGCGCATTCTCCAAAGTACGCAAGAAAATCTACATTTGGTTTACTAATACGAGTTACACTCTTTGTCCCTTAGAAAAGTATGCATAAATAACCTGGCTAATCCTTTTGATATAAACCTTATTATTTACCTGCCAAATTATAATTTTATAAAACTTTATTTATTCTTGTGTAGTTTTGAAACTGTTATATCCATTAAATCTTTATAATTATTATTATTATTATTATTATTAAAGGTCTTCCCTTTCACGGGAAAACCTTATAGTGATTCTACTGTTTCTTATTAAGGTCTTCCGTCTTCACGGAAGACCTTATAGTTATTCTACTGTTTCTTATTATTCTTTTTATTTTTTTTCCAAAATTTTGTGCACGCGATTTCTCGAAGACTACTGGATGGAATTACATGAAATTATCAGAAAAGATGTGTCGTAACATGAACTTGATCTATCTGAGCGATTTTTTGGAAATTCCCTTTTGGTGCCAAGTTACGGGGCATTTCCTATTTTAAAATACATTTTGTCCGCGGTTAAACTCAAAAACGGTAAAAGATATCAATGTGAAACTTTCAGGGATTATAGATCGTGATATTCCTCTTCCAACGCGACCTTTCGTTCGTCGTCAGTACTTCCGGTCGTTACGACAAGCGAATTAAAAAAAATCATATTTCCTAACTTTTTTGTTTTTCAATATTTTTCATTTATTTCTGGAATGTTGATAGAGACTCCTTTATTGATGCCCCTATAATTTGTTTGAATATTAATAAATTTAAACTCTAGATATTAACATTTGAAAATCTGAAGCGGGGCCCAAGATGGCGGTTTTTGTCAACTCCCCATTTCGCGCGTAGGGGGTTAAGAGGCAG
>NW_026925784.1:0-10693 GCF_032062105.1 Saccostrea cuccullata
GGTGACCTGCAAACAGAATAGGAGACCTACATTTAGAGGGTTGAAAAGACAACATAAATAAGACAAAATACAGTAACCTTACTAATTCATTTGACCGCTTCATGACAATATATTATATATTTGTTACTTGGATTCAGAAATTGATTAAATATTGATATTATAAATATGTTGGCTGTGATTTAAACACAATGTTATAATTAAATAGTTACGTTAAAAAAATTGATATAAGCAAAGTGATGCACGAAATTATATCTAAAAAATAGCACTTGAATTTAATTAATGCATGCAAGTGATTTATTATGATCCTGATCCACACCCCACCTTAATGCGATACAGAATTGCACATTGAAAGGTATAAGAAAATTTTTGCATGAAAAGATTTACCGGGTAATTTTCAAGCTTCTTTAAAGACTTTTTGAATTAAAATATAAATAATAAAAATTAGGCCATGCCATGCCAGAAATTTGTCAATTATCTTAACATTTTATTTAAGAACAGGATAATATGAAGTAAGTAATATTAAATAAAAAAAAACACCTAAGTACAACTGTAGATTCCCTAATATAAGGGGGTATTGATTATTTTGTTATTAGAACCCTCCAAGAATTACAATAAATTGATCAAATTTTTAATATGTGATATTATATAAAGCTGAAATTAATGAAGTGAAAAATGTGAATTTATGGGTCTACAATATAATTTACATGTAATTTTAGTTAAAAAATATATGTTACTTATATTAATGATATGGATATATTGAACGTCAAGCCTATGAACACCCTCTCCAAAGATCAAAGTACTAATTGCAGGCCAATTGTGTTAAAGAACACATACTGGAATGAAAAAGGAATCTGTAGTATGTCACATTGTGAATTGTTGGAGTTATGGTATAAAAAATCATTTAACATATGCAATAATTCCTGAGAATCTGATTTTTTTAATTTTATACCCCCCCCCCCAATAAAAATGAGGGCTGCGTTATTGCAGCAATAGCAGTGTGAATATATTAAAAATAAAAAAAACAACTTTTCATCAACTTTTCTTACACAATAGTCATAACAGATGAAACAAACATACAAAATCATGTTATTATAACTGAAAAGCCTGTGTGTGAAAAATTTTTTTTTAGAAATTTCATTATGGTATGCAAACATGTAGTTCAATGTGATATTGTAAAAGAACATATACACACCTCATCCAAATGTCTCGAGAAAAAGCAAGTTAATGGATAAAAATAAACAATATATATTTAAATGGTCATATCAAATTAAAAAAAAAAACTATGGTTTACCCTGCACATGTATTTGGCAGTCTTCAAGAAGGAATGCTACCTTGTAAATAGGATTCTTAATCACATTCTTGCAATTTTTTTTTTGTTTACAAGTACTTTAGTTAATATACAATTGTATATAAATTGAATAACTAAAATTGCTTTCTAAAATGTGAACATTTTCCACAGGAAAATTTTTTTCTTGTTTACAAATAGGATAATATTTTCAAAATATTCAAACTATTTTCATTGAAACAAATCCGTTTTATTCAAAACTTACATGTTGTATAATTTCGTTTTTTATTAATTTTGCGATGTCAAGTCTAATTATGTCTGCCTTAAGCATTTTGTAATTTCTTCAAGAAGGAATTTTTACCTTGTAAATAGGATTTCTATTCACATTCTGCAGTTTTTAGTTTACAAGTACTTTAGTTATACAATTGCTTATGGGAAATTAAATAACTAAAACTTGTTTTTTTCCAATTTTGTGAACATTTTCCACAGGAAAATTTCTTTTTCATTCAAATAGGATGATATTTTCAAAATATTCAAACTATTTTCATTAAACAAGTTTATTTTTTATTCAAAATTCAAGTCTAATTATGTCACCTGCAGATGAAATTTTGATAATTTTTTTCGGTTAAAATTAATTTTCAATGTTATGATTATTATTGTTTTAAGATTAACAAGATGTGTTTTAGTATAACATCCATAGACGTCGGAACATAAAAGCGAATCACACGTCATTTTCAGCGTCTTGCATTGCTATACAGTCAAGGTTTTGAAGTCGTTAGACCTTGAAGTCATTTTCCCAATTAATTTCATAAAATCACCTTTTCAGACCTGTATGTTCATCTTTTATGGTTCAAAAGTTATGGTGAAAGTTACAAAAAAGCTATTTTTAGCACATAGGTCACAAATCAGGGTCACCAGGTCATTGACTTTGGTGTCATTTGAACTTGCATACTCTTCTGAAACCTAAATATGAAGTCTCTATCTTTTATGTTCAATAGTTATGGCAAAGGTTAAAGTTTGCAGACAAAAAAGCTATTTTTAGCATATAGGTCACACCGCTCATAGAAGCTTTTTGACCATTCTGTTCTTTACCAGATTTCCTCCTTGTAATTGAAAAGCACCTCATTAGTGAAGTATGCATACCAAACATGAAGTTTCTGCCTTTCATGGTTCAAAAGTTATGGCGAAGGTTAAAGTTTGGGGACAAACAAACAAACAAACAAACAAACAAACAAACAGACAGACAGACAGACAGGACAAAAACAATATACGCCTTGGAATATAGGGGCATAAAAATTGAACGTTTACCGTCCCAATTTCGAAGGGGTCTCATCTCATAAAGTGATACACAGGTTCCTATGGGAATTTCTGTGAAAAGCACCAAATTAACATTGGGCAGGAATTTTTTGTAAAAATGCCTTGAGATTTCGCCCGGAAAAATAGATGAAAGTTAAAAAAAATTCACCAAATTGTGAAAAATGGACCATCTAGATTGAGTTACCGAGGAATGTAATTATTAAGTTATTTTTTGAGCTGAAAAACATCTATAAATTGCCATGTTAACAAAGAAAAACATGTCAGTGCAGATTGAAATATTTCCGTCAAAAAAATAGCTTTTTGATTGCATAATGACAGGTCATTGGATGTTCTGTCATCAGTTTTTAGTATAATATCCATAGAATTCTTGAATTATCATACAAGCGACCACCTGATTGAGTTTCTTCAGCGTCATGCATTGCTAACAATATCGGAAAATTTGATCCACTTGAGCCATTTTGAAACATTTTAGTTACTTATTGTCATAAAATCACCTTTTCAGAGTGTATGTTCATTTTCTATTTAAATCAAAATACTTGGCAAAGGTGTACTGTCGCACAAATGACTGTAATTTTAATTAAATATGAGTTACTGAAATTTCAACTTGTGGCGATGAGGCAGGTTCGGTTGCCAGACACCAGACTGCTGAGAGGGTAAAGCAATTAAATGACTGGAAATTAAGACTGCCTTAAATTCCCAGTCTGGTTCATTACATTTTCTTCCCCTCCCGTTATGCTTGGTACTGTGAGCACCAGGCCTTGGAATAGTCAGGAAAGACCCCAGGGTTGATGTCTATGAGGGGGGAATGGCTTTGGCAGGCAAATGGATGTGACCCATAAAGCCAGAAAGCTCAGTCAGTAGACATGACTGGACATTCAGGGTACACGGGTTCGAATCTTTGTCTGATTCATTGTGTATAATACTATTTCTCCTGTTACGTACAGTCCATTAAATAATCCCCTCTACCTCAACCTTCTGATAAATTAAGTTTCATGAACTTAACAGGAAAGAAATTGGAAAAATTTAATATCCCCCACTTGCCAAGATTTGAACAATTTAGAATGTACACTACCCCAGGATGCTTCCACAAAAGGTTAAGCTGTCATGCTATTTTAAGCAGAGGATCATCAGAAGAAGATTTTCAAAGATATAGATTTCTATGTAAATAATGTTCTCTGGTTCAGAGGAAGTTCTTTTTTAAAATGAATCTGGACAGCCTTTTAAATGAAAACTGTGTTCAAATGTAAGTTTCAGCTTTTTACCCAGTGGTTCTTGAGAAGAAGATTTTTTTATGACCCCACCTACATTTGCCTTTTCTTAATTATCTCCCTTTGTGAGGGGACTTGGCCCTTTATTTTGACAATTTTAATTACCCTTCACGCAAGGATGCTTTGTACAAAGTTTGGTCAAAATTGGCCCAGTGGTTCTTAAGAAGAAGTTGAACATGTGAAAAGTTTAAGGATGGGGAGACAGACAGGTGAGTACACAGACGGACGGACGACAAATTTCAAAATGTGATCAGTAAAAGCTCACTTGAGCCTTCTCTCAATGAGCTAAAAATTAAACTGGCCGTTTAAAAACAGCCCCTTTTTTATGTAATTTTAAATTTTAAAAGTAATTAAATATGAGTTACTGAAATTTCAACTTATGGCGATGAGGCAGGTTAAGTTCAACAAAACACCAGATTGCTGAGAGGGTAAAGCAATTAAATGACTGGAAATTAAGACTGCCTTAAATTCCCAGTCTGGTTATTACATTTTCTTCCCCTCCCGTTATATTGGTCCTGTGAGCAGGCCTTGGAATAGATCCCAGGGTTGATGTCTATGAGGTCTGAAAACCATAAGGGGGAAGGGCTTTGGCAGGCAGATGGATGTGGCCCAATTGAAGCCAGAAAGCTGAGGTCAGTAGACATGACTGGACATTCAAGGGGGCACGGACTTTTTATCTTTGCAAATTCATTGTGTATATATTTCTCCTAATTACAGTCCATTAAACGTTCCCCTTTATCCTCAACCTTCTGATAAAGGTTTCATGCATTTAACAGAAAAAAATGAAAAAAATTTACCCCCCCTTCCCAAGAGTTAGCATATAAACATGCACGTACCTCTTGTTTCCACTTCTTGAATCCTACCTCTGTTCTTTGCTTCACCTACAAATCTACAGATAAGAATAGCTGTAAATAATGTTCTCTGGTTCAGAGGAAGTTCTTTTTTAAAATGACCCTTGGACAGCCTTTTAAATGATAACTGTGTTCAAATTAATTTTCATATTTTTTTTTAAAATTAACCTTCCTCCAAAGGATGTACAGACAACAAAAGCTGTAATTAATGTTTTCTGGTCCAGATGCCTCCTCTTTAACTGAAAGGCGTTTCCAAATTAATTTTTATATTTCTAAAACTGACCACAAAAGGATGCTTAAAGTGATAAAATTTAATAGGAAAGTTGCCCTGTATTTCTATAGAAGTTTAAAATGTTAATGTTAGGGATGGGGGAGTTTTCTCCCTTTGGTGAGTATCAATCATAATTTTCTATGCAAATTTCAAATAAAGATCCAATGTTTAACTTTCCAAATAAATATAAACTAGGCTTACATTTGGAAGTTCTATACTGCTCAACCTTAGGACTCTGCTCAAGCAGCATGCACGGAGAGCCCGCGTGACAATTGAAGTCTTGCGCCACCTCGTGGGACATAGGAGTGACTTCTACTTCCACCTCGTCTTCAATGCTATTGGAGGATTTGGCCTGTTTTGATAGAATTGACGAAATGATCGGAATGAAAGAAAATAAGTAAATTCAAAAAACTGTGGTCCCCCGCTTTCTTGCCCCCAAAAAAATACATATGTGCAATATGAAGGTTCTAGTATCTAATCATTCAAAAGTTGTGGCCAAGGCTAAAGTTTTTTTTAAAAAGTAGTTAAAACTCCAAGGTCAAAGGGTCAAAGATTTTGGTATCCAATGAAAGGTCTTTTCAAATGGATTACATATGCGAAAAATGAAAGCCCTAGTCCTTACCATTCAAAAGTTATGGTCAAGGTTTAAGTTTTTTCATAAGTACGGAAATTTTCAAGGTCAAGGTCAAAAGTTCAAAGTTGTTGGTATCCAATGAAAGACCTTGCTACAGAGAAAATATATGTGAAATATGAAAGTCCTACCTTAGTACATACCATTCAAAAGTTATGCCCAAAGCAAAAGTTAAGAATTTTTTGTGTAAAAGTGGGTCAAACTCCAAGGTCAAGGTCAAAAGTTCAAATTTGGTGGTATCCAAAGAAAGGTCTTGTCACAAGAAATACACATGTGAAATATAAAAGTCATAGCTCCACTTAATCAAACGTTATGGGCAAGGTTAAAGTTTTTGTGATGGACTGATGGACTGACAGACGGACAGACTAGACAGACTGATGGACAGACGAATGAGATTTAATGTTCTCTCGCATTTGCGAAAGCGGGGGACAAAAAATCCTGTGACTGTTATTGATGTGCAAAAAAATTTCATAGGAATATTCATGTAAAGACAAAAGGTGCACTATAGCAAAACGATTGAAAAGAGAAGGAAATATTATATTATGCAAACATAAATAAACATGTAAAACATTTCATACACTATAATAACTATATATTTATATAATAATGAGATTGAAAGCCACATTTCATGACAATAATTATCTTTAAAAACAATTTAAATTTATGGTAAAGTTACAGAATTAAAGAAAAACGATATAAAGATTATTTTGTAAAATACCGATGACCTACTTTTAAGTAATCGCTGACACTTTGTGGACTATTGACCCCGTCTCTCGTTTACAGGGACCTCTAATGGATCCTCCTCATTGAGCTCCAGTGAGGTCCTCGCCCTTATTAAGTAAAACAAAATATTTGTGTTGACATAAACATTCTCAGTAATAGTAGGGTGCATTAAAAAGTATAATGGTGGTCGGGGCTCCTATCCTACACAGTACTGGGGGTGAGGAAATTTAATGGAGATTTACAACATGAAAAGCAACGAAAAGCCCTTGTCCCTTAATGTAAGGAACAGTTAGGTTGTGTCGTGAAATTCAATGAATAAACATATATTCTAAATAATTATACAGTACATACTCTTTTAATTACTTTTAAATTTGGTATCAATATTCATACTATGATATATGTCAAAATAATTTGCAAATGAGATCCTGAAAACTGAAAGGGGCTGTTAGTTTTTATATTCATATTAGGCAACATTTCAAAATACACAACATCTAATTTAGAAAAGTTTTACTGTAGTTTCATTATGCATATTTTGTGCTCGGATTGAAAAGGATTATAGAATAACTTACTAGTACCATTTATGGTGCAAGGCTACCTTCACTAATGCTGCTCCTTGGAGACTGGCTGTAGATTCTTGATGCTGTAAATGTGAAAATGTTTGTGTAGTTAAAATTTATAGTAAGCAGAATTGCGATAATATACCACTTTATTATCCATTTACATGTAGGTTAGTGTAATAAAAGCAACAGCATAAATCCTGAAATTAAAAAAAAATACATTATCCTTACTTGTACAATGAACAAATTTTGCATTTTAATAAGTATAAAACAATTATAATGTAACCCGATTCCAAAGAATGTATCATTAAATCTGTTTTAGTTGTCTAAAGCTGAATAGAGATACATTGCTACAATGATTTATAAAAAATCCTGAAATATATAAATAACCAGTGATTATAAGGATTATATGATAAACAACCAGTGATTACATGGATTATATGATAAATAACCAGTGATTACATGGATTATATAATAAATAACCAGTGATTACATAGATTGTGACACGATAGCGGTGTGTTTCTTTGAAGTTTACTGTTCTGTATTAGCAATACAGAACGGGACTGTGGTGGGCGGAGCTACTTTCCGTTCTGCATTAGCCTTGTTTACAGTATTGCATTTGCCAACTATTCTGTATCTAAAATACAGCACGGTCTAAAAATAAATCTGATTCAATTTAGCAAAGCTAGCACGTACACATAATAAATACTGATGTTTTCCTATTATTAATTTTTAAGAAATACCCGGTATTTTCCTGAGAATGTAGAATGTCAAAATTTCTGAATCACTTTTAAAAAACTTATTCCACACAGAATCTACACGTAATTTCGATCGAAAGTAAAAAGAAAAATCGCAATAACGGAAAACATCCTCTGTACCTAATTTTGAACAATCCACACGAAACGGAAAATTCGCTATCACGGAAAAAATCCTTCTCGCTGACGATAGCCACACGTCTCTTTCACTGCGTTTTAATGTCGCAATTCAATTTGAAAATAAAAATCCGTGACATCAAAGTCCATCGAAGAATTTTCTGTAAATCCTGTTTTTGTAAATCTAGTTAAACCGGGATTTTAAGACCCCTGAAATAAATTATGATAAATCTCCATCTACAATTATAACAATAGATCCCAACAATTACGGTTAAATCCTCCAATTTATCCATTAAGACTGACTATCACTCGATTACGTCTACCCCGTTAAATTGTCAAAACAAATCTGACCGAATTTTACGTTTTCCGTGGAAATATAAATACTGCGGATGCGTACTCCCCGTCGGGGCCTCATCTACAGAACTCTGGCGAAAGTTTGCAAAGTTATAAAGTGGGCGGAGCTATTTTTGATTGATCGTGTCACAAATCATTTAGAGAACTCGACAGGTTCTGTATCGTAGATACAAATTTGGGGGCGGAGACTCGCGCTTTCGCACTCGTCTGCCCCCAAATTTGTATCTACGATACAGAACCTGTCGAGTTCTCTAAATAATACTTATTAATAAATAACCAGTGATTATAAGGATTATATAATAAATAACCAGTGATTATAAGGATTATATGATAAATAACCAGTGATTAAAAGGATTATATGATAAATAACCAGTGATTACAAGGATTGTATAATAAATAACCAGTGATTATAAGGATTATATAATAAATAACCAGTGATTATAAGGATTATATAATAAATAACCAGTGATTACATGGATTATATGATAAATAACCAGTGATTACATGGATTATATGATAAATAACCAGTGATTACATGGATTATATAATAAATAACCAGTGATTACACGGATTATATAATAATGTATCAGTAATAACAAGGATTATATAATAAATAACCAGTGATTACACGGATTATATAATAATGTATCAGTAATAACAAGGATTATATAATAAATAACCAGTGATTACACGGATTATATAATAATATATCAGTAATAACAAGGATTATATAACTTACCAGTGCCATTTAAGGAGCCTTCACTGCTCTTCTTTGTCATGCTTCTTGCTGACAGCCTTGAGGTGCTGGATCCTATCAATGGGAAAATGTCTATGTAGTTTAAATTTATCTATATAGTAGTTTAAATTTATACTATATACAGGAATGAGGCGTATATATCAGTTAATTCTCCATTCAAAATAGATTTTAAAAAAGCAACAAACTAAATCCTGAAATTAACCAGTGATTACGAGGATCATTTATTAACTTATCGTTGATTACAAGAATTATATAATAAACTAAATGAGATCTCGTTGCGAGCAACAAGTAGGTCTTCCGTTGAATTTCTCGATAAGATGAGTTGTGATTTTTACTGAGATATTCGTTAAAAAAGAATAACATTAAGTTTTCCTTCATTAAATTTAAAGTTTCTGACTTTTATCACGATTTTCTGAACATCTTTTGTTCAATATGGCTTATAAAAATATCCCCCCTTTTTCAAGTCGTAAAGCATAAAAAATATAGCATTTTGTCCCCTTGCGACCCCTTATTACGTAAGATATTACCAAAATTTTATCATATATTGTTGCAAATCGTAAAGATGAATATCTTTGCTTCTGTAATGTATCACAAAATATTGATCATTAAAGATGTATAGATGCAAGACTTTTGGCCCCTTTAAGCCCCTAATTGAAGGAGTCAGCCCCTTTTTTTTTATATCAAATGAAAGGTCTTGTGATTTCAAAGACTTTTTGTTCAACACCTATTCAGAGATGTCTTTTCGTTGTGGAGATATGCTTCATATAAATATTTACGGGCCCCCCCACAAGTCCTTAATGGGGCCGTTGTACAAAAATTCAAAGTATGCATATTGTTTGGAACAATATTTTTACCATCTTCTGTTCAATATTGCTTATTAAAATATTTCCCTTTTTCGAGATATAAAGCGTCAACGATTTGATATTCTAGCCCCGTGTGACCCCTAATTATGTAACATATGATCAAAATTTTATCATATATTGTTGCAAATTGTTAAGATGAATACTTTTGCTTCAGTAATGTATAACAAAATATTGATCATTAAAGAGTTATAGATAAAAAACTTTTGGCCCCTCTGAGCCCCTGATTTGAGGAATCAGCCCCATTTTCGTGATTTCAAATGAAAGGTCTTGTGATTTTGAAGACTTTTTGTTTAACATGTATTAGAGATTACGTTTAGTTATGGAGTTATATGTTGAATGGAAATATTTAGGGGCCACCTCTCCAAGTCCTTAAAGGGTCCAGTTTTCAAAAATTTAAAGTATGCATATTGTTTAGAAAATTATACTAACAATCTTTTGTTCAATATTGCTTATTAAAATATTCCCCCTTTTTGAGATATAAAGCGTCAAAGATCTGACATTCTGGCCCCTTCTGACCCCTAATTACATAACATATGATCAAAATCTTATAATATATTGTTGCAAATCGTTAAGATGAATACTTTTGCTTCAGTAATGTATAAAAAAATATTGATCCACAGGATGAAAAGCCAGGTTTCCCAAATTTGGAAACCCGATGGAAACATATGGGAATCGTGACATCAGTAGTTTCCATATAGTTTCCATTTTATGGAAACACACATAGTGGTTTCCACATAGATTCCCGACGTGGAAACAATCAACATGGAAACTGTGATTTCCGACATGGGAAACAATCAACCTGTGGTTTCCCGTAAGTTTCCCAAGATAGGAAACCATGGAAACATACCCCGGTGGTTTCCACATAGATTCCCGATATGGAAACAACCAACCTGTGGTTTTGGAAAGTTTCCCAAGATAGGAAACCATGGAAACATGCCCGGTGG
>NW_026925785.1:0-10568 GCF_032062105.1 Saccostrea cuccullata
TGACAAAAACAACATTTGTTTGAAGAACTAGTTAATTATCCATGCAGGATTTAATATATTAATTGTGATTTACTCGTTATTATGGAAATAAAAAATGTCGCAGAACTGGAATTCATATTGTGTAACTAATTAAGAAATAAGTGAATCGTAAATAATTTGCCAAATACGGCCAACGTTTGTCCAACATAAATAACATTGAACCAACATTGGGCCAACAAGAAGTTATACATTGGGCCACTGTTGGACCAATGTCAGATTACCAACCTTCAAATGTTGGCCCAACGTCGAGCCAACTTGTTGGTTGAACAAGATGATGTTGGGCCAACAAATAAAACTGACAGAGGGCCAACGTAATTTTCACCGTTGGGCTGGCATTGGCCCAACGTAAGCTTGCTATCTGGGACTTTGTAAAGATTTGCACTAACAGTCAAAATGCAATTTTTTTTAATTATCGACCCGTAAAATTTAAACAAGGCGGAATATTTCCAATCTGCCAAGTATTTGTCATATACATGTCCTGTCTATTTCTTACATGATATATGAAGTGATTTCTTGAACCACGGCTTATCACAAAAATTTGATTTTGCCTGATTTTTACGTGGACCTGTACTTAATCGTTTAATGTAATCTAACATTTTTTTTTCTTTTTTATAGGATGATAAGAAATGGGCAGATATTTGAATGTCTGTATTTCAGTTGTGAAATTGAGCCATCTACGTTGTCGAATTAATTTTAAAATTCTGCGTAGATAAATAATATCCGATTGCTACCAAGTATGTTAAAATACATAACGCTCAAATATCTAATTGTATCATTATGTGATATATTCTAACAAATCTATATATTTTTCATTGAAATCAACATATTGTATGTACTTAGGAAATGGAATACTTATATTTGAAAATCAGTCATGTATCATATGAGACAGAAGTCATTGGTTATCATATGAAGACAACTAGAATATCATTAACGTTGCTGTTCTTACAGTTTTTATGCTAACCTACAATATGTGCATATACATATTTATTTAAGCAATGTGACCTGTAACTTTAATGTCGAAATTTTTGCTGCAAAATTGTAAAGAACTTATTCCTTGACAGTAAATAAAAATCTTTATAAAATATTTTGTTGTTCATATTAGCGATGGAAGAACTATTCATAAGCTTAGATTGAATCAGAATTACATTATTGTCGTCCTGTACAATATTTTTTTTTTCTTATAAACTGTATATTCGATTTTGTACATATGCCTGTCTTCAGAAACAATTTAATGCTTAATTTCATTATCCCTCTACTGATTCGGAAGCTAATCCCGCGATTATTCTTAATCCTCTAGATATTTTTTGTATCGTTCTAATATGATAATTAACTAATCCCAATGCGTTAGTTCAGAAGCTAATTCCCTGTCATTCGTAATCATCTAATTTTTTAACCTTGTTTCGGTATAACAAAACAGTTAAAAAGTATATCATTGACAGGTGGAGTTAGCAAGATTACAGTTACCCTCGACCAGGGCTATTTCCATCGAAAATAGTCTTGACCTTGAAGAACTGGAAGCGTGCTTACTCCATTACTCACTTTAACTGTATATTAATGTTCTAAAAGATTAAAATAACTACAAATTTATCAAAATACCACATTTTATCAGCTAAGTTAAACCTTTCAAAAAATGCAGCTAACATTGCTTCAATTACTGGAAAATAAGTAAATACATCACAAATACAACATATTCTCGTCATTAATGTGAATGGTTATTTGCACTTTTGAATGCAACAAGGTAGATTGCAACAAGGTAGAAAACCTGTCAACTTTTTACATCTTTTTTAAAATATACAATGTAGTTGTGAACAAACTTTATATTTGATAGTGCAACCTTTGCGGAGAATCTATTGTCATTATAACGCAATTAGACAAAACTGATGTTCAATAGGTGCTTCATGGTCAACTGAATGATAAAACAAGGTATATACATATAAAACACGTGTCTGCTGAAACAGCGTTAAGGCTATAATTGAATTTACTCCTTTGAGAAAATTAATGAGAGAAAGACTAATTCAAGTTTACGTATTTCAGTTGATAGGAAGAAACCAATAGGGTATTGATTCAAAGATCTTTGTTACCTGCATATGGACAAAATGCCTGCTTTGACCTGAAGAAAGGGTATCTAAGCAACGCTGGAGTTTCTTTTAAAACGTTTGATAATTAATTAACAGTAGTTTCGCTGAAAATTTACATATTAAAAAGTGAATCATTAGCAAAGCTTAGATCTGATAACTTTTCCTATAAACTGTAAACCAAATGTCAATTGCACAACGGTATACACAACAATAAGTCATCATCTATAACTTACATCGACTTTTGTAAATCCCATCATCAATCTTATGTATGGAACATTTTTTTATTTGTTACATTACATTTCGTTATTGTATTTTTTTTTTTTTTTTTGGTCATTTTGAGCTCACCTGAGCCGAAGGCTCAACTGAGTTTTTCTGATCAAAACTTGACCGTTGACTGTCGTTGTCGTTGTAGTCGCTGTCGTCGTCGTCGTAAACTTTTCACATTCTCATCTTCTTCTCAAGAACCACTTGGTCAAATTCAACTAAACTTGCCACAAAGTATCCTTGGGTAAGGGGATTCAAGTTTGTTGAAATAAAGGGCCAAGCACTTTTCCAAGGGGAGATAATTATGAATAAATGAAAAATTAATGGTATCTTTAAAAAATCTTCTCCTCCAGAATCACTGTGCCAGGAAAGATGAAACTCATAAGGAAGCATCCCCAGGAAGTGAATATTTAATTTTGTTTAAATCATGACCATTGGGTACGATGGGGCCACAATGGCTCATCACAGATTTTTAAAGGAATATCTTGGAAAAATCTTTAAAAATCTTCTTCTCCAGAACCACTGGGCCAGAAAAAATGAAATTCACTTGGAAGCATCCTCAAGTAGTGTAGATTCAATTTTATTGAAATTATGACCCCCTGGGGGTATGGCGGGGCCACACTGGCTGATCAAAGTTTTAAATAGGAATATATGGGAAATATCTAAAAAAAAATCTTCTTCTTCACAAAACACCAGGTCAGGAAAGATAAAAACTCATGTGCAAACATCCTCAGGCAGTGTTGATTCCATTGTGTTTAAATCATGACCCCTGGGGGTATGGTGGGGTCACAATGGCCGATCTCAGATTTACAAAGGAATATCTGGGAAAAAACTTTGAAAACGTTCTCATCCAAAACAACCAGGCCGGGAAAGATGAAACTCATGTGGAAGCATTCTCAGGTAGTGTAGATTCAATTTTAAAAAAAAAACCTTGACCCCCGGGGGTAGGGGGGAGATACAATAGCTGATCACAGATTAACATAGGATTATATAGGAAATTTTAAAAAAAATCTTCTTTTCCAGAACCACTGGGTCAGAAAAGATGAAACTCAAGGTGGAAGAATGCTCAGGTAGTGTAGATTCAAGTTTGTTCAAATCATGATCCCTTGGGGTAGGGCACGAACACAACGGCTGATCAAAGGTAAACATAGTAATGTATAGAAATTAAAAAAAAAATCTTCTCCAGAACCACTTGACCAGTAAAAATGAAACTTAAATGGAAGCATCCTCAGGAAGTGTAGATTCAATTGTTCAAATCATGACCTGCGGGGGTAGGGTAGGGTCACAACTGATGATCAAAGATTTACAAAGGAATATATAGGAAATTTTTTTGAAAATCTTTTTCCTCAGGTAGTGTACCAGTAGATTCAAGTTTGTTCAAATCATGACACCCGGGGGTAGGGCGGGGTCTCAATGGACGATTTAAGTTTTCCATAGAAATGAATACATCAGAATATCTTTAAACTCTTCTTTTTAAGAACCACTAAGCCATGATTGGTAATATCGTTATGTATACATCCTCACGTAGTGTTGATTCAAGTCTGTTCAAGTCATTTATTTGAGGAAACAGGGGCTGGATAGGGTGAGCAACAATTGGTGATCAAAGTTTTGCCTATTTTTCCCCCAAAACAGAAAATCCATGTTTAATCATGTTAATATGGAGGCATTCTCAGGTAGTACAAAGTCATACTGGTTCAAATGAGGGTTCAGATGGGTAGGACTGGGGCACAATGGGGGGAGGTGTTAAATGAATAAATAGGAAAAAAAATCATCTGCTCAAAAACAGCAAAAGCATTTGTTGTATGGAAGCATCATCAATCATCAAGTAGTTGGTAGATTAAAATTCCAGACACCCCTCCGCCATGTAAACTTCTCAATATTGAGGTGATTTCTGCTTTTTCCTCATTTAGGTGAGCTATGTGACCCATGGGCCTCTTGTATATAATTCTTTCTTTTTTTCTACTTTTTCATTTTGTATAAACATTTGGGTTTTTTAATAGATCGTATAGAATTTGAGATACAATCATTAAAATCACGCATTGTTTCCAGTAATAAGTATTTCTAAGTATGAAATCGACTTATCTAAAATTTAAATAAAGTTTGCTTTAAAGATAGTTTATCTTTTCAATTTAACAAAACGCGTCTAAGTGAATTTCTTTTCAAAATATATTTTTGTACAACAAATCAGAAATCTTAAAACCATGTTTCTAAAGTTTATAAATAACCTGTAAGGAATACATGTGTGAATGGTAAAATTTCAAATGTTTATAAGGATTAATAATTGATTAGTTATTCAAAATAGATTACTTATGTTAAATCTGTATTTGGTTAAAATGTATTAAATGATGTTCTATTTCGAAAAAATAAAACATAACAAATATTGTGTTGGCAGTTTTTAGATAGCAAGGACCACTAAAAAAATATTTTTAGTATGAATTTTTGTCCGCTGTCATTTGTCAATCATAAAATTTTAAACAATTTCAATTTCTTATCATAAACTTCTGAACAAATTACTTTAGGCAAGAAGGATAACATTGTGAATTAAATAAATACTGACCCCTTGGATCTCCTAGGTGGTGTAGTAAACACCATCAAAATTATTATTCTTAAAAATCTTAAGTCCTTGACAGGAGGAAGTCCAACTATTGGTGACTCGGCTATAACAAACAGCGATGTCTTTACCGACATTATGGCATTGGTGGAACATGGGTCAGGAGTTAGTACGGGGCTCTGTAGATTACATTTTGAAATGTATTAAATCTTTGAAAATACCCGCCCTCTCTCTCTCCCTCTCTTTGTCTCCCTGGGTATTAAGCAACATAATAAATGAATGGTAATGATTAGCACGAATACCTTTACCGATGCTGTGAAATTCATGACCCTTGTGTTAAGACACAGGTATCAAGGTTGGGCTCTAATTCACCATATAGTAAAAATGCCGTAATTCTTTTAAAATCTTTGCCTTTCGTATGAAGCAAACATACACTGCACAGCGTGCTTGGTCATGATGAACAAAAAGCCTCTTGTTGAGGTCTTTTGTATTTAGTGAAAATGCTTCAATTGTGTAAAAATCTTCTATGCTCTTGTGAATTTAACAGAGTAACTAAGTACATATTTATGACAAACTGTCTCTGTATAAAATCCTTGGTCCTTTAAAAAGTTCTTGTATTTGGCTCATTTGGTGTTTAACTGAAAATGCATTAATGTTTTGGAAAAACTAAGAGGGAAACAAGGTGTAAAATTGGGAAAAATGAGAAAGGGGATTTGTTCAAGATTTGTGAAATTCTTGACCACTTGTATTGATAAACAGGAGACAAATATACCTTATCATTGTAAACTTTAAGTTAGTGCCCTTCAAAGCTTATAGAGACCAATGTGAGAAGGAATGTATCAACAAGTTAGTTTGCTTAGCAACCCTTTTCTATATCGTTTGATATGCTCATGAATGTTTACTCATTATTAACAGCAATTATTTTTTGTAAGACCTAAAGAAGAAAATATGCAATGGAAGTAAATATTCAAAAGTAAACCGACTGAAAATCAATTGCAAAATGGACAACTTACCGGGCAATATTTATTAATTACATGTATATCTTAATTGCCTTAAATCAGTAATTATTTTGATAATTTAAATACTTGTGAAATCACAAATTTTCGTGGGGGTTTAATTTTTGTTGTTTTCGAGGCATGAAGAGACCCAAGAAATAATTTTCACCACGAAATGTACAATGTTACATCCATAACTACTCAACAATTCTTCATCCACGAATTCAAATCCCCACGAACAATGATGTTTACTCACACCACGAAAAATTGACCCCAAGAAAATATGTGATTTAGAAGACCTTATATGGATATTGTTATTATTTCGCACATAATCATTGTCCAATCCGATGACAGAACAACGAAACATGCTGGTTTACTACGTTTACATTTTATCACAGACAAGTGGTCAGTTAGAAAATATCGCCAGTGCCTCCATTAGCATATGATTTTTTTCGTATGTCAGAAAATCTATTTCCGTCGTTCTGTTCATAATGGTAATGGCCAGCTCGATTTTACATTTTTTTTTAAATAGTATGTGAGCGCAGTTAAGTACAATTCTCTCCTTTCATATATAGGTAGATATCAATAAAATACAGTGACCAGCCAAAGGAAAAAAAATGTACCTACTGCACTCATATATTTTAAGGGCTTCAAAGAGTGGGCGGAGTCAAAATGCAATGGGAATTGAATGTAAAATACCCCTACCCCAATAAAAGATCTATATCTTTGAAATCAAGGTTCTATTTTTGTTAAAAATAGTATTCTATAAAGAAACACATATCAGTAATTAGTTACATACAAAAAAATTGAGTAAAATTTAAACATTTAACCTGTTTGTCAATTTACTGAGAGTCGCAAGTCACCTCATCCTTTGTATCATTTCTTTAAAATATCACGATTTATTCAAAACTTATCCAAATCTTAAAATCGCAGAAAGTGGATCGCGGAGCATTTCAAAATTAAGGATTTCCATCCCTAATGGGACCAAATTCTCTACCCTTAAATGTCCGTCAAGTACAGAATACTCTGATGTTATATTAAAGCATTTTACAGTGGAAAAGGATTGTCCGCGAGAAATTTTCAAAAATTTCATTAATTAAGCAGTAGTTATTTAAGAAAGATTGCATTGAAGTCTATGGGGAAAAGCGTTTTTTCAAAATAAAAATTCAGATAATTTGAATATCAATAAATCCTGCGGTGGAAAGACGCATTGAAACATTAAAAATAGAATTACAATTGAAAACAATTTTTATACCGGCTAAAATTTTTTAATTGATTTTTTAAAATTAATTAAAAAAGGGGAGATGACTCTTACCAAAATTCAAAGGTCATGAATTAGGACACATCCCACTATACATACTTATAGTCATAAATGGGAAGTATGTCTAAATAAACTGAGTATTCAATGCCTACATATCTGTTATGTTTTCAATTTCATTGGATTTGTTCCTATTAGGGATTGAAGACCTTAAATAAGTTACAAACAATACACTAAATAATGTCTGTAGTCAAATTCTCTATAAAATTGAGTAAAACGAAAAACAACCTAGAAAATCAAATTAAGAATTGTTACATATATTAATATTTTAAATTATGGCTTAATATTTTGCTTTATTGAAAAGATATCAAGTTGAAAAAATAGGTAGTCCTCATTGAAAACAATGCAACAAAAACGATGACGTTTTAGAACGTCACATATAACGATGACATTTTGTGTTTTACCTAGGACAAATCCTGAATAAACTCTAAAAGAAAAAAACACTCTATAAAAATGTTGAAAAAATAAAAAAAAAAAAAAGTCACAAGCAATTTGTGCATGTATACACAAATAGTGCAGGCAGTATTTCAGTGAGGACAGAGACTCTGTTTCCGATGAGGACAGTCTGTGACAAAACGTTTTAAATGTAAAAAATCTTAACGAACACTTTTAAAAGTTAGAACGCAAAGGAAAGACATAGGCGTTTTCGATTTTCTTATCCCATCAAAGGAGTGTTAAGTAATAAAAGAAATTAAAATCTTTAATTAACAAAGGAAATTATTCAACGAGCGCAATTCTTAAAAAAATCAATGAAAAGTACTAGAATCAAGGATTTAAAGGGTGGACATTAGATTGTATTGATCTGGATTTTTTTTTTTTTTTTTTTTGGTTTTAGAAATTCTTGACGCTATGTTTCGGCGTAATGTTGTACCTGTGCTCCGTGGGTACCAAACATGTTGATTTTAAATTTCACACATCAACAAATCAAATATGTTTACATATTACAATGTGTTGATTTTAAATTTCTAGTAAGTAATATAATGAGGATTGACATCGTCCACAAACTTTTCGAACAACCCTCGTACTTTTCAGTGGCTAAAGAATAAAAATATGCATGTGTCTCTTCTGCTGCTTCAATGCTTCATGTATGATCTAAAAGAGAAAATACGAAATGAGCCGACATATATTGAAAATAAAATATGATAGCTGATTATTTCTCTGCGACATAAGGAATTTCATGTAGTATATTTAGGAAGAAGGAAGTTAATGCCATTCTACCTAGTGGCTTTTCATGAGAGCCATACCGATGACTGTTTTTTGATGATTCCTCAAACACTTCAAACAAATTTCATATCACTTAAAATGGCGAGATGACGATTTAGATAATACTATACATCCACAAGTATCATCCCTGAAATGATAAAAAAAACTAAATAAAGAAAATACTGTTATTAAATTTTATTACATCATATTAGAAAAAAATCCTTCCTAGTAAATCTTTTTGACTTTCACGAAGACAGGTTTTTTTCTGGTTAGTCTTAAGAAAGATGATGATATGGGTGCGCGGGTATATTAAGGAAGCATATAAGTAATTCCTCGGGAAATTTTGACTTTTTGAAGAAAATTTAGTTTAATAAATTACCCAAAACACTGATAAACGTAAACTGTTATTTACTATTGCATACAGATAAAAGCGTGTCTAACTCAAAGATGTGCATCATCGCCAGGGCATCACGTGACTTCTATTAATAGCAAAATTTTCCTTAATAAAAAGGCTTATAGAACAACAATACCCCAGAGTTTGATAATTTCTTTGAGTATGTAATATAGCTGAAAAACATCTATTTTGTCTAAAAAGTGCTGCTAGAATTCAACTATCTTGTCCGTAAAATATTTATTCCACACATTCGCACGAAACCTTACCCTTTGTTTTGAATTTTATACATATGAATCGAAATTTTTCATACAACCATGCTTAACTCGGGATTCTAGCAGCACTTTCGAAGTTTGTCAAAACGCAAACTTTCAACCTGTACAAATCGTATGTTTTGAAATATCCAGCTTATTGTTGTTCTGTTGCATTTTTTGGTCAAGAATGACGGACGATAGGCCGACCAGGATACATAATATAGATTACTGTCTTCGAAAGAGAATATAATCGATGAAAAAAAATTGCATACCTGTTTAATTAATTGAACTCAATATGAATTTAACACAAAATTTCCGATATTTCCTTTAAAACTCCATTTAACTTATCTTTGAACATGCCGTCTTAGCCAAATTCTCTTTACACGACATGATCATTTTCCAAGTTACTCGATGTACACATATGACGTCATCGGTGGTAGATTTCAATCATAATGACTGTTGCAGCATGACAAAATAAAAACATTTTATTTTTGTTCATGTTTACACGTTTCTAATCATTTTCTAGAGTTAAATTGTATCGCGAAATACCAATATTACAAAAACCTGATTTCTAAACTTGACGTCATCTTGCCTACTATGACGTCATAATGCAGCACTGATTTAGCCGAGTTAGAATATTTTGTATGCTTCCTTATTCACCCTGCGTGCTCAAAAAATATTTCATAGTTAAACAAAAATGAGTCTTTACAACTCTTTACAATTTTAGCATTTTTTGCTATTCAGCAAAAATTCTTTTAAAATAACTGATATAAACTAGTTATTTCCATGGATCCTGTTTTATTTCATGTGCACAAATTGAATGTTCGTTTCTGAGAGAGATCACTGTTCATTACATAGATAGTACGATCCATTAATTGATATGTTATATTATACACATACATGTACAGTGTAACGTCCATTCCAAATGAAAACAACCTCATCGAGGTCTAACGATTTCTTCTTCTATAAAGACAAACGGCCTTAATAAGTTAATATTCAACTGTTTATGTATTTCAGTGATAAGGATTGCTAAAATTCTTTAGTAGGGTGTTCATTAGGACAACATTTGAATCAAATCATACACTCTTGTACAATTATTATTACTTTCTTAAACAAAATGATCTACGTACTGGAACAATGAAGACAGAATATTTAATATGTTTTCGCAGGAGTTTCTTGATTGCGCGTAAAAACTCTAATGTAACAAGAGAACCGTGTACGTGACTCTTTCTGAAGTTTAAACTTACATAAAACTATTTGCGATTTAAAAATAAAAAGTATTTATACCAAGGTCATTCAAAAATTTTTTAAGAAATGTTGTACTTTGTCATAATATTTGAAGAAACTGAAGATCAATATATTTTCATGTATCAAAGCATTTTTTTGTTAATTTGAGCAGTTTCTTTCCGTTTAATCAAATAAGCAAAACATTTTATTAATATCAATATTTCAATTAACTTTGAACAGTCTTATTT
>NW_026925786.1:0-10645 GCF_032062105.1 Saccostrea cuccullata
ACACCTAAAAAATTTAATGCATAGATTCATGATACTTGGTTACTTTGTACATGTACATTATTGAAAAGATTAGAATTGATTTCGCCCGAGATTCAAACTGAATCAAAAATTATCTAATTCAAAATATTAATACATCAGTACATAAAACGAAACGGAGAAAATAAATGGTTGCTTGCATGAAAAAAGATTTAACGCCCCATGCCAGACTCGAACCAAAAACTTTTCGCTTTGAGTGCACTGAACAGGTAGCCCAACTTACTGAGCTATCACCGCTACACATATTAAGATGATTTTAAAAAGACAAAGAACCACCACATTCATACATTTGGATTTTTTCGGAAAAAGTTCATTTTTGTGGTCCCTAGGTCTTCTCTCCATTTTCTAAAAAAGTTAATTCGTTCCTTTGAATCGAAATACACACATATAACGTTTCAAAATAATGGAGAGAAGACCCAGAGATAGAAATATTTTAGAAAAACGTGTTTAAAAATTAAAAATTGTTAAAAACAAAATACCATTTTGTACAAAATGTCTGATCTGGCCAATTTTCAAGTTATATTTTTAGCTCAAGTTCGTGAAAATGTTTTCGTTTTCTGTTACACAGGAACCCGATAAATTAAAAAAATGTTAAAATTTCATGTGACATGTCGATAAAATTTTCACTTGCCAATTACGCCCAGATTGCTGCCAAATGCCAATCAAAAGCGCATTCGTTCTTTTTTTTTTTTTTTTTTTCAAAATATGTGTTGTTTCTCTGCTGTCTTTATTATCTAAACCAGCTAATACCAAGAAATGTAACAGATTGACGCAATACATAGGCATTAAATTCTGGCCATGTATGTACTTAGATCTTTCATCCCTCCGTTTTGCCCCAATAAAAACAATTGGTTGTTTATTTTTATCTTTTTTGAAAGGGTTTGATAAAATCTTTTTAAATGAAGAGGGCAGCCTAGAGAATTTTTTTTTGACTTACCTGAAAAAGTTGACAACCCCTCAAAAAAGGGAAATTACCCAACATCGAAAATCCTATTTCGGGGGTCGGGAGGTGGGGGTTGGGGGGTGGGGGGGTGTAGAGGCCAACATTTTTCAATGTCAGCTTCTTTTCAGTACCAATTTCTGAGAATTCAATGCTGCAATTCCCTGATATCAATTACATATACACATGTAGTATATAGTGGGGGTGGGGGGCCAGCCTTTCAATGAACATTTCAAATAGAAAAGGTAATGATGGGAAAAAAAGTGAGGGGTCACCCCCCCCCCTTTGCTACTGCCTGTAATGAATGCATGTGCATTTTATTATCTGTTCTCTCCATTTTCGTGTGCACGGGCTTATGCATACATTCACAAGGTACAATGCTCATAAATTGATTGACTTCATTAAAGAAATCATTAATTTACAACAAATACTTGATTTATATACACAAAAAATCATTCTTAGCTGTTTTACTGACACCAACGCTTCTTAAAATCATATAAGATATGACTTAATTCATGTCAGCAGTCGTCTTAAAGTTAGGACTAAGATTTGGTGGTCTCCTAAGATAGGACAGCTTCGATGGCCTGACTTAAGACTAAGATATGTCGTAAGACCGTCTTAAGATATGTCTTAGTCTTAAGATAGCTTCGTAAGCATGCCTGATGCACCCAAATACACAAAACGTCAACATCTGTACTTAATCATGTTAAATTCGTCTGAATGCAGACTAAAATGTTAACTATTATTAATTTACCGGAGAGTAAAGATATTTTGATTCTGAGAATAGCTTTTAAATAATATTTCATTATAATTGTAAACCATACATTGTATGCACGTGCCATTTTAGAATTCACGTGGTACAAGTAAACAGATCTGAGTTGTACGACCCTTGATTAACCGGCAGATTCTAATAACGTTAATTTTGTATGCGGTGTGGCAACGCACTTTGAAAAAATTACGCACTTTGAAAAAATTTTTCAAAGTGCGTTAAATTTTGGACACACTCAACGCACTTTGAAAATTTTTTTCAAAGTGCGTTAAGAATGCACATAATAATTTTTTACCATGGAGGCATTTAACGCACTTTGAAAAAAAGATATGAATGAAAATAAAAATTCTAGACTTAGATTTTAGTAATAGAGGAAATCAAATTGTAATAATTGTATCTTTCGAAAAACTTTTTTAAAATTTACATGAACTCCTTTAACCTCATTGAGAACAAGGAGAAGACGAGTAGAAGGTCTCTCATCCCAACTCTTATTTTCCTTAAACATTGTACATAGCCGTCGGTAGCAAATTGAAAGTTGACCCCACAGGTAAGCCCCAATTTAAATGCATACATGTATATATTATGTATATCTTTGCAAAATATTTATGTGTCTACATGTAAGCCCCCTTTCCGGTACTGATGCCTATGCTACACCCAAATATATATGTTTACATAACTGGTATGACGTTGAAAACTTTCAATAAATTTCAATAAATTTAATAAAATGCATGCAAACTTGAAAAAAAATTAGTACAGTAAAGCATTTAAGCGAGAAAGAATTTTCTAAGTATGGAAAAATCAAAATCGCTCACTTTCATATCCTGATGTGACCTCTTCACAGAAGAATTATCAAACAGGTTCAATTATTTATCATACCTAAGATTTGCAGGAATATTGACAAATCCATACACAGTTTTTCAAAGTGCGTTAAAATGGTCCATATTAACGCACTTTGAAAAGAAATTTTATTTTTTCAAAGTGCGTTGACTTGGTCCCAAAATTTAACGCACTTTGAAAATTTTTTTCAAAGTGCATAATTTTTCAAAGTGCGTTGTAACAATGCGGAGAGGATATTTATTTTTCTCAAAATGCTTACTTCAACTTTTTACCTTATTCCTGAAAGATATATTGAGTAAATTTGAATGAAAAAGCACACGATTTGCAGCCGTATTGCAGCTTTAATTTGATTGTTTATTTTTTTTCACATTTTACCTTGGCCAATAACTGCACTCATTCTTTCATATTCATTTCCACCCTTCGGTTGAAAATTCATGTTTTTTATGAATTGATTTCTTTTGTAGTGAGCACAAGCCATTTTTCCTATATATCAAAGCACTAAAATTATTGCTAAAAATTTTATTTTAAAGAGATCGTACAACTTTACAATGTAATTTGAGAGAAAAGAGAAAATTCCAACAAAATGCTGAAAAAAGAGTTATTTTATGTCCTTCTTTACTCCGTAAATGTAAGGCTGACAAGAAAAACATTACTTTACCTCCTTTAATTCTTTCCATTTCTTTTCAAATTCCGTATCGCTAATTGACTGTGGCCCATGACAAAGTGAGTTCCGACAGATCCGGACTCGTTCCAGGTCGTCAGCTGGTTCAACATCTGGGGCATCCGGAGTTTTTCCCCAATCTTTTCTCGGTTTTCTAACTTTTGTTGTTTTTCTTATTATTTTGTACAGCAATGATAAATCAAAACTTGTTGAAGTAATAGTCACGCATTCTGTAAAGCAAATGCTAATTAGCCAAGATGACCATACCTTGGTCCTTAACGTGTATATAATTTTGCTTTAAGAAAATCTGCTCGTAATTTATTTTAAAAAGAATACTGAATTGTATTTACCACACAAAAAATATTTAATTCCTCTATTTCTAGAGAAAAAAGTACAAAACTGGATAAGGCTTATTTCTTCTTTGACATGATTAAGGACAGTGATTTGAAAACCTTTGTATTACTTGAAAAAAAAGTTTTGTTCTAATTTAAAAGTACTACGATGACGCATTTAAACAAGTTTTCTATGCTCGATTTTAAACATGAATCCTTATTAGTTAAAGCACAGCATTACTATAAATTATGAAGAAAAAGAGTCCCTCTCAATAAATTGTTAGACATTTAAATTCTCACTTGGAAATAAAGTCGATATCTGTTCTTCGCTGGAATTCTTAAACAGTTTATTTTCATGCCTTTTTAAATGATTTTCAAGTTGATCTGGTGGAATAATAGTATCAAACCACATTCTCACGGCCTTTTCTGCGATACCAATACCCAGAAAATATCGAAGACAATTTTCTTCTTCCATGGAAACAAATGACTGATCCTCTATAATAAACACAATAACAAACTTTGGTATTATATTCATTGTTGGGGATATTAATGAGAAATCGTTGGAAGGAGTAAAATGAAAATTTTATTTAATTTCTAGGAAAACAAGGCAAAAACTTGAATTTTTAAAATCCTTATTTATGTTGTGCATTTCACATTCAAGTACGTATGACAAAATATAGATGAATTCTTAAAAAATGTATTATGTGTTTGAGTAAAATATTTGGAAAAATGACATATTTCATGAGACATTTTTATTTGAATGTATATAGTATCATAAATAATTATTAATATTTGTCATTAAAAACTATACACACCGGTCTCGTTCTCTGAGTCTTCTGATTGTGAATCTTCTGACTCGGATGAGTTGGTGCTAGAATCCGACTGTTTAGAATCTACATCTGTATCAGTATCGTTATGTGAGGACTCTTTTTCTGACATAATTGGTTTATATGTCAACTGCACTTTACATCCTACAACATATGTCATCCCTTTAAGGACAGATGATACAAACAATTTTTCTTTGAAAAACTTTTATTAGGAAAAGCTTAAAGGTAAAAATCAGCTTATGTGATATTGTTTATCTTTTGTCATTTTGTTCTTCCTCTTAAATTCACCTGGCTTGGTATATTTTTCTAAAGTTTATATTACACTTTTAGCACCAAGGTAACATATTCTGAAATTTGTTTTCACCTCTAAACCATTACTGAATGTGATTTGTCCATATTTGGTTTTTTATTGAAATATTTCTTATATTTTCGAAGTCTATTTCAGTTTCCAGTTCTTTGGAGAAAAAAAGTCTAAGAACCATCCATTTTTCTAAACTTGTGACATGATATTAAATCTTTTTCAAAGAAAAAAATTGTTTGTATCATCTGTCCTTAAACAAAATATCATTAAAATAATAAATATTAAATACTAATTGATAACAAGTTGAGATCTTATCAAAGAAACTCTAGCATCTTTCTAATGAAATATATGATGATAACAAACAGTATTTGAGCTTAAAAGTCCATTCAACAATACAAAATAGGAAGGGAAAAAACCAACTTCCAACAAAAATTATTACAAATATATATGTGAGGGGCGTGATATTCAAATAATATAGCTCAAATGTAGGACAATGTCACCACGAAATAGATCTGTTAATCATTCCAAGTTTCTTCTCATTTCCAATTAAAAAAGCTACCCAATAATCGGTGACAATGACGTAAATATCGATTTCTGGTTTAAATGTAAATTTTATATCAGACAATCTTTGACGGTACAAAAAAAAAATGTTATTTAATCAACAACCCACGCTGCTTTCTTTAACTTGCAGAAAATAAAATTCATTTGAAATCTTATGGACCTTAGGACGTAGTATAATTATAGAGGGTATTAGAGGGCAGAATTCTTATAGCATCGGCTTTACAAGTCTTTCCCCTCCTTGTGTGGTTCTTCCCTTTAAATTTCGGCATTTCAACACCAAATCTACATTCCGATCCAGATCACAGACATAAAACAAACTTGAATAAGAAATAATTCAAGACTGATATTTTTAACTCTGTTTTTCGCTTTATTTTCGAAATATATTGAACAAATATCCCCCTTACCGAATACAACATTGTCGATAAGCGACAAATAAGCGAAATGAAGAGATTTTTCATAGGAAATGAGTAAAATTTGTAAAATTTGACCCATCGAAAAAAATAACTTAATTAATCAAAAACAGATTACATATATTGTTTAACGTCCCTCTTCAGAATATTTTACTCATATTGAGTGACAGATAACAAGAAAATTGTTAACCGGGGAACAAGGCAGACTAGTTTTAAATTCAAAACGGATATTTTAAAGAAAGAATCAGATGAAATACAACCTCATAAATCATTGAATTTAAGCGTTTTCAATTTCTTTTTTAATTCAAAATAAAATCTATCAAAAAAATACTTACCAATAAAACGATTACATATGTTATAACGTACCCTTCTGGCCTCAAATGAATTGGAGAATAAAACAAAATTAGATTTGTTTGATTTTCTAACTTCCTAGTTACCTCAAACTATTTTAACAAAAGAAGTGTCGTGAGAACTTACGTCATAGACCTAGATACGGTATATGAGATGATCTGGTTATACATCGCCGTTCATTATTGGTTTAAAAAAATTCAAAAATAATTCTCTTACAGATGTATTCTCCATTTATTCTCGGTTAAAAAACACATTTTGCATTGAATAAAGATTAAAAAACAGAGTTCAGTGCATGCTTCATTTTTAAATTATCTGGATGAAATCTTGAAGGATATGGAGATAACAAACAGTATTCAATATCGAAGTCCGTAAAACAATACAAAATAGAAGCAGAACAAACACGGACCTCCGAAACATCAGAGGTGGGATCAGGTGCCAAGGAAAAGTGAGCATCCCCTGCTGACCGGTCACACCCTCATTTAGGTTTTCCTTGACTATTACACTGGGGGATGTTTTACAAAAGAACTTACGACTAAGGCAACAAACTTCAGGCTGTTGTAAAATTTTTGCAAAATTCTCTTTGTTTGTTGTGTAAAAATCACTTCCCACTTTCCTTTTAAAAAGTATAACATAATTTTCGATTTACCCGGTAATGTTTTTTTTAAATCTTTATTTCACAGATCCTATTCATTAACAATCATTATATGAACTAATAAACTTGCAGCTACCAGGGATGGGGCCCTGACTAAGCTCCATTACAAATAAAACATTTTAAATACGTGTAGCATTTTGCAGAATGCTTCTCAAGATAATACATTTTTAAAAAACAAAGACCATACATTTTTCGGCTTACAAACTCTGTAAAATTACAACAAAATATATGGTATGTTACGATATTATATTTGTTCTTTGCAATATATTTCTACACTATAATAATTTTAATCATAATTCTCGACTTGTACTATAATACGATAATGCATTTCGGCGGATGTTAGGGTCAAGCGATGTCAGGGGTAAAATATGGCGAAGCGTTATTAGAAACTCGATATCCATTTAGTTCTTTTGCCACTTTTAAATACTAATTCATGTTCTGAAAAAAATCTGGATCCTCCGGAAATGTAAAAATGTGTATGTTACTCCATGGGCTCGATGATGATTACATGTACAATGCATCATATAAACTAATCTCTTGCATTTTTGATAGAATGATTATACCTATTTTGACTTATGGTGCTGAAATATGGGGGTATGAGTTATCTAAATGTATCAAATCTATACATACAAAGTTTTGTAGAAGAGTTTTAAGACCCAAGAACAATACACCTGAAATAGTTGTACTAGGAGAATTAGGGAGATATCCTCTTATGCTACAGTACTTTAAGAAATTTATTGCATATTGATTAAAGATACTTTGCATGGAAGATGATAAATATCCAAAAAGATGTTACTTATTTTTACTTCAGTTAAATAATATAGGTAGAATTAGTGGTAATTCGGCGTCAGAAGTGAAGTAAATGTTACGAGGGACGTTCAATAAATAATGTCATTTGCTTGATGACATACAGCATAGATATCATATGGCATTAAACTTGACTTTTTCTCATTATTGAATCTTTAATGAATTGATAACAGTTTATGTGACCACTTTTCATCACATAGTAAATCTTGAGAAGCTAGGAAACAAGGGCTATTCGAGACACTGCATTATAAATGAATGGTAAAGAATCGGTAAAATAGAGTGAAGATAAAAGCTTCATTAAAGCTTCTGTAAAACGTGTTAAAAATCCCAAAGAAATTTTCATTGAAATATGTGACATAAACAGCAACCAATGCCTGTTTTATGGACAAATGAGCAGGTGGATTTCAATGATTAAAAATTATATAATGGGCATCAAAAATGGGTACCGTCCTTGCCAACAAAAATTATAAGAACTTATGTACTATTTGCCCAATTTCAACAAATAATATCTGATGATGTATCACTGACTTTAAGACACATATTAAATTTGATATACATCATATCGAGAGAAGTTTACAATGTTTTTAAGAAACGTTTGATAGTAAAAAAGCTTCGTACTCAAAGATCACCCTTTATTTTGAAAAAATGAGTGAAAAACGACAGCGTGTAGGAATGTCTTAACAATTATTTTAAAATATCAGTAACTGTAGTTATTCAAGTTTGTTTCATATTCAAACAGATAATGGAACATGAATCTATTGCTTAAAACACGCAATACAAAATTTACCATAAGATGTACTTGATAAAAACAGTAATGGTCCGAAAAGAGCAAAGGTATGCAAGAACACAAAGACAGATTTATATGCAATTTTCTTTAAGGAGGCTCAATACACCACTTTTTGATGACGTACTACACAAAAAATAAACCTCCATTGTGTCGACCAATTCCCTCTGGAGACGAAATGTACAGCTACCTTCTATAATATGACCCTGACCTTTAAAACGCTTTAAAAATAGATGAACATGCGGTGTTATAAATAGTGAAAACAAAGTAACGGATTCATTTTACATAAACCAAGAAGAATTGCTTTTACGCAGAAACCAAAGAAAACAACAGTCAAATCTTTGTCAAACAAGTAATGTCAGTTTTATAGCGATGCATGCCGTGAGCTCTATCTATTAATGACATGTTTGTATGGAGGAAATTCGAGTTAAAATGTACAACCTTGTTGAAATTAAAAAGTTATTTAATTGCACTATTTATTGTGTTGGTGTTAATTTATATATTTGTTTCATATATTTAAATGTATACTCTGGCAATTCAAAGCTTTGTGTTCTGAATTTTAGATCTAATGGCAAACGTTCCTTTGTGTTTTGAGTCTTGGGTAATTAGGAAATATAACTCTTGAAAGTGGACTTTTTATACCAAATATTTTTTAAATTGGATTTTTCATTTCGTTTAAACATTCTTCATTCAAATTGACACATTTAATTCATTGTTATACATTCCTTGTCTCTTCAGAACTCATTTTCCTAATGTTTTATGCATAGATGAAAAAGAAAATGACATTAATTTTTTTTAGGAGAAAATTATTTTTTCTAATGAAATTATTATTAGGTATTATGAGGTATTTTCACTATGTATACTTGTCTTAAGAAGATACCCATCATTTGACACTGAAAGTTCTAAAATTCTGTTAATAATAAACTTGAAATAAAACATTTAACTAAAACTAGACAAAAACTAAAAAATTCTATAAAAAATATTTATGATATCAATACCCCCATCTGGATATTTGACATCTTCATTATAAGTGGTGCTGTATCGAAATCTAAAATAAACTGTGGATGTAATGAGCCACCTTAATATCAGTGGTACTGTTGTTCAATTTCGTATTCGGGAGACAGTTTAATTTTTGGAGGAGTCTAAAAAGCAATCTTTTTGCAAAAAAATTGAAAGTTTATTAGAGGAAGGACCTAGAATCAGGAATCCAGTACATTAAATTTCTTCATGACAGCGTCCAAACCCTGCACTCCTGAAGAGTAAAGGGGTTTTCGGGATAAAAAGAAAGTTTATACATTTTCACATTAACAATATTCGCTAGACTTTTTACCTTTTGACTTGTTTTTATTTCCAAACTTGAAAAACCACCTTTCAGGAAGAAAAAAAACAAGTCCAGGAAATCATTGAATCTGCTATTTTCCAGTATACTAAGGGTCATACCCAAAAATGTGTTCCAAATACAATCAGAAATTAAATAAAAACTTTAACTATTTAAATCAAAAGAGATTAATAAGTAAAATCATAAAGACTAAATTATTAAAAAGCTTCTTTTGCTTCTTTCCGAGCCCTGATGACATTATTTATTGAACGTCCCTCGTATGTAGATATGGATTCCACTTTGTATGGCTTTATCAAGGTGTAGGGGATAATGTATTATTTTTAAAAGAGTTTGTACAAAGAGTTCAGGATAACTATATGCAAGAATGACACTCCTCATTGAGCTCTTACAGTAAACTGGATTTTTATTGTAAATTCAAAATTCTTTTTGAAACGGAGAGGTATCTAGATGTCATAAACAATGCATCTTTTAGAGAATCACTTTGTAAATTAAGAACCCCTAGTCATGGTTTGGATATTGAACATAGTCGATTTAAAGGTATTCCTAGAAAATATACTTTGTCTCTTCTCATTGTATACAAAGTACTTATCGAAAATTTTCTTGATTTAGATCACTTGCTATATTGCTTTGGGTACTCTGATGCATTATGGGTAAAAAAGAAAATCCAGCAGGACAAATATGGGTAAAAGTAACTTTAAGAAATTAGACAACTTATTAAACCTTTATAGAATCAATGTAAATTTATTTGAGAAATTTTTTTAGATGAAACATTTTAAAAATTCGATACCATTCTCATTTACTAAGTTAAAATCGGATTTTCGCTCATTTTGAATTATTACAATTGTTCTTAATTTTTTCAAATTATATTCTGTTGTAAAAGTGATTGTATCTAAGTTTTCGCCTCAATTCACCCACGAAACATCATCTGATTTCAAAATTACGTTTTTTAGGGAAATTGAGCTATTCTTGTTTTAGTGAATGCTATTCTATGTTTGAAAATATTTTTGTGATAGCTATACTTTTTTGGGCCCCTTTTTT
>NW_026925787.1:0-10446 GCF_032062105.1 Saccostrea cuccullata
TCTGGCGTCATATCCTTTTCCCAATTTTTTTCCAACACTGTCATAAACAAAATTTTGTGCCTGTATAATCTATTCATATGGATGTTACTCGACATATAGGCATAAAACGCAATTTGTTGACCTGAATAAAAGAAGGAAAAAATATCCAGAGTTAATGTTCATTCTACTATTACCTATTGAACTTCGGTATTCGCCGTTATTTCGAATACTAAGAATTACTAGAAGTGATTTTGTAGTTCCAACCTTCCTTAAGGTATTCAATGTATAACGACCATATTTTGTAACTAATAAATGAAAAGTCCAGTAATTTAAATCGTGGAAGTATTTTGAAGGTGTTACCAAATAAAAATGCTACACCAGAGGAATTTACAAAATTTTGATTATTGTCCAATTGTTCCTCGAATTTTACACTGAAGTCTATGGGCGGCGCATATTTTTAAAAGATAATTTAAAAAGTAGTTTGAATTTCAAATAAATCTCTTGATGAAAATAAACTCCCTCTTTATTAAACTATGAAATAAAATGAACAATTAACCACAGATATTATGAAATATTTAAAAAAAACTTATTTTCATCAAGGGCAGATAACTCTTAAAAAACTCCTAAAATGCAAAATGACCAGCGTCTTACATGTTATCAGTCGTGCGAATTTGGTGTATTTCACTTTTACCGTTATGTAGCAATGCAATTTTAACTAGTTTAAATTTGTTCAAAATCGATCAAAATCCATTCATTATTGTTATGGGTCAGAATAACCCTAAATGCCAGCAAAGATCAATAACACAATTTAAACTTAACAATAATTAATTCACAGTAATATATAATAAGTATATGAAACATAAGGTACAAACTTAGCAAGAATCTAAAAATACGTACATCAGAGTGTTCGTTGCTGCACACAATGTCCCAGTGAAAATATATATCCCAGTTATATCTCAATAGTGCTTATACGACAAAGTATAGTATCTCTATGCATCGAATTGACAGGGTATTTATACAGTAATATAAATCTAGAATATTCTAGAAATTGTTAAAACATGATATTACTGGAACAATCTGGACATACACAAAATTTAAGAATGTTCTAGATGAAATGACCGAACATGTTGACCACTCTGGAATGTTCAAGAAACTGAATGTTACTAATTATATATATAATGAAACAATTCACATATCACAACACCCCCCCCCCCTTAAAAATTTTGAATGTCAATGTCAATGAAAAACTTAAATTGTAAAAGATGTACATTAATACAAAATCTAGTATGTTTACGATACTCTTGACAAGGCGTCTGCAATAACATTGTCTTTGCCTTTGATATGCTTAATTGTTATGTTGTATTCTTGTAACAACAAACTCCATCTAGTCAGTCTTTGATTCTTGTTTGACAATTTATGCAAAAATGTCAGGGGGTTGTGATCCGTATATACAAGAATTGGATGCAAAGTAACATTCAGATAAACATCAAAATGCTGTAAGGCTAACAACAAAGCAAGGCATTCCTTTTCAATGGTGGAATACTTTTGTTGACATTTTGTAAGTTTCTTTGAAAAATAAGAAACAACTCTATCTACCTTATCACTATGTTCTTGAAACAAAGCTGCCCCGATTCCAACATCACTAGCATCAACAGTAAGCTTAAATTGCTTAGAAAAATCTGGAGTTGACAGTACTGGGTTGCTCATAAGGACAGATTTGATTTTATGAAAGGATTTTTCACAGTCCTTTGTCCATTTAAAGTTAACCCTCTTTTGTAAAAAATTTGTAAGTGGACTAACAACTGAGGAAAAATTTGGACAAAATTTTCTGTAAAACCCAGCCATGCCCAAAAACCTAATTAATTCTTTCTTGTTTGTAGGAATCGGGAACTTTGCAATAGCTTCCACTTTAGCCATAATGGGTGTAAGATAACCTTGACCTACTTTATGACCTAAATACTCTACATAAGCATGACAAATCTCTTCTCAAGATTCACAGTTAAGTTTGCTTTAGCTAAAATGTCAAATAAAGCACGCATGATTCGGAGATGTTCGTCCCATGTGTTGCTGTATATGACGACATCATCAATGTAGGCCTCGCATCCCCCAAGGTCTTGGAGAAGGGAGTGAATCATCCTTTGGAATGTAGCCGGTGCGTTTTTCATGCCGAAAGGCATTACTTTATACTGGTAAAGTCCATCTGGTGTAGCAAAAGCAGATATTTCTTTTGCTCTTTCTGTTAACGGTACTTGCCAGTAGCCTTTCAACAGGTCAAATTTACTGACAAATTTCGCGTTTCCAATGTTGTCAATGCAGTCATCGATTCTAGGTATTGGATATGAATCAGTTTTGGTAACAGAATTCACCTTTCTAAAGTCTGTACATAATCGGTACGAACCGTCCTGTTTTGGTACAAGAATACACGGTGAGCTCCAATCACTTCTACTAGGTTCAACAATGTCATTGTCCAACATGTACTGCACTTCCCTTCTTAGGTACTGCAATTTTATTGGATTCAGACGGTACGGATGTTGTTTGATAGGCAGAACGTCACTCACTATGACATCATGACAAGCTGCATTAGTTTTCTTTGGAACATCCGAAAAGATCTGATGATACTCATTCATCAAGTTTTTAACTTGTTCTTTTTGGTGAATGTTCAAATGTCCAAGTATGGCATCAAAATCAGCCAAAATTTCTGAGTTTTTCAAGCGGACAGCTCTGATTACAATCTTTCTCATTCATTTTCTACACTCGTATCACTTTCAAGACAATTTTGAACAATCTTAGTATTGGCTAAAGTGGAAACTGGTTTTACAGAATTTCGGTCACACCTTTCAAAATACTCTTTTAACATGTTAATGTGACAAACCCGTTTCTCTTTACGTCGACCTGGTATCTTAACTACATAGTTTACATCACTGATCTTGCTTTCAATTTCATAAGGGCCATAAAATCTGGCCTGTAAAGGATGACCAGGAATAGGTAAAAATACAAGAACCTTATCACCTGGCTTAAACACCCTATTTCTGGCATCTTTGTCATACCACATTTTCATTTTCATCTGAGAATTCTTCAAATTTTCTTGTGCTAATTTACAAGCATTGTAAAGTTTTTCTTTGAAATCAGACACATAATCTAAAAGATTAAGATCACTAGTCTCAGTCAGCCACTTTTCCTTCAACAATTTCAAAGGACCTCTAACTGTATGACCGAACACCAATTCAAAAGGACTAAACCCAAGAGACTCCTGGACTGCCTCTCGTGCAGCAAATAATACAAGATGAACCCCTTCATCCCAGTCTTCTCATACTGGTAACAATAGGTCTTCAGCATTGTTTTTAGGGTTTGATGAAAACGTTCTAGCGCCCCCTGGGACTCAGGATGATATGCAGTTGATCTATACTGTCTAATACACCAACTCATGCATGACTTGCTGGAACAACCCCGACATAAAATTTGAGCCTTGATCCGACTGAATTGCCTTGGGTGCTCCTACAAAACTGAAAAACTTGGTTAGGGCCTTAACTATGCTCTTTGCCTTTATATTCCTAAGAGGTATGGCTTTAGGAAATCGAGTGGATGTACACATAATGGTAAGTAAATATTGGTTCCCATATCTAGTCCTAGGCAAAGGTCCTACACAATCCACCAACACTCGACTAAACGGTTCTTCAAAAGCTGGAATTGGTTGGAGAGGAGCAGATGGTATCTTCTGATTTGGTTTACCTACCATCTGACAGACATGGTATGACTTGCAAAACTTCGAAACATCCTTTCTTAACTTAGGCCAATAAAAATGACTCAAAATCCTATTATAAGTCTTATTGATACCTAAATGACCAGCCATAGGTGTATCGTGAGCTAAACTCATGACATCTCGACGATAAGCAGCTGGGACCACTATCTGGTGAACAACACGCCACACTTCATCTGAGGAAGGTCAGGTGGTCGCCATTTTCGCATAAGGATGCCATCTTTCATATAGAAGCATTCTCCAACTTTAGTAGCCTCTTCTGGTGGAAGTGCCCTCTTACTAAGATGAATGATATCTGGGTCTTTATGTTGTTCAGAGAGTAAACGTTCTCGGCTGAGGATGTCCTTGCCTTGGCTAACTAGTGGATGCAACTCATCATCCTCACCACCAAATTTTGGTAAAAGTTCTTTCTTCTCTTGCTTCTTGATATGGTGTGGTTCCATGCTTGTTTGAGTGCCATCAAGGTCAGATAAGAAAGTGTCATTCAAATCAATATCAACAGAGGAATTCGTCTCGTCAAAGACTTGAGTATGGTCTGCCTCCATTTCTCGTCTTCTGGCCATCGCTCTAGTAACAGCACAGGCTGGATAAATGTCATCATCTTCATCATCGCACATGACATTGGAAGTGATTTTCTCACAAACTATAGGATCAGGTACAACCTTCCCACCAGCTAAATCGCTGCCTAACAACAAAGAAATGCCTGGAACGGGAAGAATAGGTCGAACACCTGCAGAAACAGGTCCAGTAACTAAATCTGACTTCAAACTAATTCATGCAGGGGAACATCAATGACGCCTAGCTCCACACCCTGTAATAAAACTGACCCACCAGTAGAAGTCTGCTCAGACAAAGGAAGCACGCCCTCTAGCAATAACGTCTGTGCAGCACCAGTATCTCTCAAATCTGGACAGGTCTTATTTCGCTAGAGTCACCGAGTGAAACCAATCCCTGAGACATAAAGGGCTTAGAATCCTCCATAGAATCAATAGAACTGGACTGTGAACCCTGGACATCAGGAGTGTCAGAACAAATCGAAACTAGGGCTTCTCTATCACCTCTAACTGCCGCACAAGCGTGTGGTTGAGTTTTATCAAAATCATTTTTTCTCTTAAGTTTAAAGCATTCACTGATCAGATGACCCTTTTTTCTTACAATAACTACAAGTAGGAAGCGACCCTATTTCAGACGATCCTTCAACACGTCCTGGACCGGACTTAAAACCACCTTGTGATGGAGACTGGAAACTTGTGGAAGACTGAGACCCTGAACCACTCTTTTTATATGTGTCTGAATTGGTAGAATTACTGCTAGTCTGAGATCTTGATACAAAATTCTTTTTATGAGACAGAGCATAAGTATCAGATATGACTGCTGCCTCTTCAAGAGTTTTCACATTCTTATCTTCTAAATGTGTTTTCAAATCTTGAGAAACACATTCCTTAAACTCTTCTACCAGGATGACTTGGCGCAAATTACAAAAGTTTTATCAAGTTTCTTACATCTAAACCAGTGATCGAATAAATCTTCTTTCTCTCGTGAAAATTCAACAAATGTTTGATTATCAAACTTCCTATACTTTCTGAATTTTTGTCTATATGCTTCAGGTACTAATTCATATGCTTTTAATATTGCTGCTTTGACCTTCTCATAGTCTGAACTTTCAGCTACCCCTAGTGCTGAGTATACCTCAGCTGCTTTGCCAACCAGTACACTTTGTAACATTGTTGACCAAACGTGTTGTGGCCATTTAAGATTCTCTTTTTTCGAATTGGGGAAAATATTTGTCTACAGATTTTTCTTGAAATTTCGGAACTAACCTAATATATTTTGCTGCGTCAAATAAATTCTTGACAAATGACGGTTCTGGTTGGTGCTGTAGTCTTAATTTCTCTAACTCAAAGTGCTCTTGTCTTTCTAATTTGTCTAATTCAAATTTTCGTTCACGCTCTCGTTCTTCTCTTTCTAATTTTTCTCTTTCAGATCGCATTTTCTCTAACTCTAATTGAAACTGATATTCTGCCATTTTATAAGAGCCTAACTCTGATTTAACTGTATATTCTGGAAGATCGTATTTTTCAAAGACGTTTTCTTCTACTAGTTTATTTGTTTGCAACCTTAATTCTAATGTCTTGCTTTCTCTGAGAGGATTTAACATCTAATCCAAAATGCAAACCTAATGCGATCAAGTCATCCTTTTTTAACGTATCAAAAACCTGAACACTTGGTGAACTAAGAAAGTCTGTGACCGAAAACACCATGTTGATTTCTGCTGGCTTATAATTAAATTTAACGGTTCAATAAACAGAATTCTGACAATAAACTGCAAAAGTGCAAGAAATTCTTTATCCTGGACGAGCCCCCAATTCTGTTATGGGTCAGAATAACCCTAAATGCCAGCAAAGATCAATAACACAATTTAAACTTAACAATAATTTATTTACAGTAATATATAATAAGTATATGAAACATAAAGTACAAACTTAGCAAGAATCTAAAAATACATACATCAGAGTGTCCGTTGCTGCACACAATGTCCCAGTGAAAATATATATCCCAGTTATTTTTAGACAGCAAAGCACCCCTTACAAACCATTGTTCTTTACCATTGGAAGACCAATAACAATAATTTCTACAAATTGATACTTAATATCCTAATGACCTTATTGACCTAACCTAATTAAGATATTACAAATAATTAATGTTTGGCGTACTTGTCATGGCCATTTATTCACAATTTTTTCAACAAAACAACAAAATATGCGCCGATCTTCAAATCGATATGGCAGCATATACACAAACAACTCAAAGCAGTAGAAACACCACCTTGACCGAAGGGACCTGGAAAAAACAGTGCCCCATGGAGGTGGCATTCTCTGCAAAATTCTGCCATTAATATAGTTTTTATACCATCACTACACAAAATTCTTTAAAGTCACTGGCGCATAAATTCTCTGTTCTATCTCGAGTCTTTGTTGATATGCATACGAACAATCATCTTATGGTCCATGACGCTGAAAATATAAATTTAAAACAGCAGCAGAAATTTTGTTCTACAAACATCAAAAACATTAAAATACCACTGAAGAGTAATAAGCTCATCAATTTATATACAATATTTTCACATCAATTAATTCTATAAAAATTCTTCTAGGGCCAAGCATTTCTGCAGAAGTTATAACTTGGAGAGGGTGGGAGGGTTCTTCAGTTAAAATTTTTGGTACCAGCAGCTTTGTTGTTCAACAGGAAAAGGAAGTTTACCTTGCGCATGCCCAGTTGTATAAATGTGACAAGTAAGAGTTGTCTATCTTTCTATAGTCAATAATTATGTGCTCAAAATAACCTAGTTTATCCAGAGGAGATAAACTTTATTATTTTTAGACAGCAAAGCACCCCTTACAAACCATTGTTCTTTACCATTGGAAGACCAATAACAATAATTTCTACAAATTGATACTTAATATCCTAATGACCTTATTGACCTAACCTAATTAAGATATTGCAAATAATTAATGTTTGGCGTACTTGTCATGGCCATTTATTCACAATTTTTTCAACAAAACAACAAAATATGCGCCGATCTTCAAATCGATATGGCAGCATATACACAAACAACTCAAAGCAGTAGAAACACCACCTTGACCCAAGGGACCTGGAAAAAAAACAGTGCCCCATGGAGGTGGCATTCTCTGCAAAATTCTGCCAAATGAACCACAAAACATATTTTTTGTGGGTCATCCGCCAACAAATCTAGGCGGTCAATTTTGCATTCATCAATACAAATACATGTACATATTTATCAATTTAACACTCAACCAGTAGTTGTATACAATTCAATTTTCAAATATGCAACTTCACAACTTCAAGGATTGGCCATGACAAGACTTAACAAGTACATGTGGGAGTAGTAGGATAAAATCTGTCAGTGGTTGACAAAAACAACCCCAGAGCATTTCTTAAAGAATTCACAAACAAGTCATTACCCAAGTCTGACAAGTGTACACCATCTTTGCGAAAAAGGGCTACATGTCTTTTTAAAATATCAGGATATTTAATGGAGGCCCCACACATTTTCTTAACAACAAAAGTAGCAAGTGCAGAATTGATTCTTCTCCAATTTTCTCCATCATTGTTAGAAAGACATAAGGTCCAATTACTTCGTGGTAAAATATGAGACCAAACAATAACTGTCTTTGGCATTAATTGTGAAATATTTACAATGGTAGATTTCATGTACATTTGTAAACCCTTCAAGGTATTATGCGGATTACCAATATCATTGCCACCACAGTGTATTACTAGGATTGTTGGTGGGTTATTATCTTTTAATTTCTTTTGGATAGTTGGATAAAGCTGTGACCAAACCATACCCCTTATTCCATGCCAAATTAACCTATGTGATTCAAATCCCAGGTTGTTAAGCATTCTCTGTTGAGCATATTTTTGAGCCCAAAATATCAAAGATGAACCAATGATCCATATGCAATCTGAAACGATTTTGAACAAAATAAATTTGCATCTAACTTATTAAGGGGATGAAGGATGTATGGTCACGTGACTCAGTTGATTTACGTCATAATCTCTGATAAAATATGTACAAAACGAGATTGAAACCACAGTACTTGTATAATTTTTTTGACTGTTTGTTTGCGTTCACCATCTAGTATAAAAAATACTGAAAACATTCAAAATTTCTTGCAATATTATCAAATTACGGAATAGATTAATCCACTCTGCCGTTTCCCTACTCTGCGCGTCCAGTGCGTCTTTGACGTCATAGTGGATCTCTTAGTTCAGTAAGATCATACACGGTAAAAACGGGTAGTGTAAAATCATAAAAACGGGCCATAATATGTACATGGTAGGGTATTTTGTAAATTTCAGAACGCAAAAAATATTTTTACATGGTTGTTGATGGAAAAGTTCTGTGGGTTTGTCTTATTTCGCTTATTTCAGGAATGTGTGACGTCATAGTTGGGTTTTCCCGTACTCGAGAAATGTAAACATGACACGTTTTTCTCATGATCATGACTCGTTTAACTTTGCCCCGTGCAATATTGAGCTCAGCTTCACCAATCGATATTTTTACAGTTAATCAATACAATGACGACCTTGAACTTCGACGTAAATTTTCAAATATTGAATGATAGGATTTTTTGCAAATTAATTTTCTTATGGTTTAAGTTGTCCTAAAAAAGTCGTAAATTTCCGTCTCCAGATGTAGTGTTACAAAAGAATCTTGCTTTTTCGAATTTTTAACCCTATTCATACTCTAAAATATTTTAAAAGACACATTTCCGCTGGTATATTTTTTATCTATGGTGAAAAATTTCAATTATCGACCGAGTAATGGACCCAGAAACACGGAGAAGAAAAACTCCGCTCAGACACTGTGGGGTATGGTATTTGTCACTCAATATCTCAGAAATAAGTCTAGAAACCTATTGATATGTCTGCTTTATAGTATGTAGGACATACTAAATAAGATATATACAAAATATGAAAAAAATTAAATGACAGGTATTTTTTCAGCTAAAGGTCCTTCATCCCCTTAAACAATTGGCCTTATATATGACTTGTAGGCAGCAGAACTCCATCTGCCAATGGTTTTGATTTCAGCTTCACTCATACCATTTAAATACAGATGTGTGGCCCCACCAATTCTAAAAGAATGAGATTTAAAAACCGATGTGTTTATATTCAAAAATGATAAACATTTATTGAGCATTGTAGAAAACTGATACTGAGTCAAAGGCTTGGAGTTGAAATGCACAAAAAATTTTGTAGTTGAAATTGTCTGACGCATTGCAAGAAATTTCTGCAGTATTGTAAACAAAATTAATGACTGGGCATGCTTTGGAACTTTAACTGCTGAACCCCTGTGCATTTGATCAGTCTTAGAACTTTTAATCAGTAGACTAACATGGTCTTGTAATAACTGAACACTATCAGATTGAAGGTCTACTACTTCACTGACTCTAAGCAATGCAAAAAATGCTACTGAATAGGCACATTGAAATAATGTTGCCTCGTATAAAGAATGTGCAACATATGGCAAGGTATTTATGATACGACCTAATAAGTGCAAGGTAATAGGCCTTCTAATATAATTATATACATGTCATATATAATTATATACATGTACCTTGATTTGAAAAAAAAACATTTTGATAGTTTTGTTTCGTTTCGTTTCGGCAGGTTTCGTTTTGATTTCGTTTCGTTTCGTCTTGATTTCGTTTCGTTTCGTGTCTGTAGATTTCGTTTCGTTTCGGCAGATTTCGTTTCGTTTCGTTTCTATTTCGTTTCGCACTTTACAGGTACCCTAAGTAGACATCTCGAATTAAAGTTTTTTATCTGTCTGTTTTAGAGATAACAAGTTTAGTTACTCGTATATATATTTTCAAAATGACTATTTTAAAAAATCGACAAAAGCTACAACAGTTTATAAAATCAAACAAAATTAAATACTAATAGGTTTAAATTATAAACAGTAAAAAGAGGTTTATTTATAAGACCCTAATTTTAATATATGTACCAACTGGCTGACATCCTCTTCCTTTGTCCACAGAGACTGCAAATTGTGTCTTCCATCTTTTTCCTGTTCCATGAGTAGTTACCATCAGCAACGCCGACGAAAGGGAAGAGTAGCAACAACGATTTTAGCATGTTTATGGATAGCTTTAAATAAGTGCACAGAAATCAAGTGTTGT